>NC_063438.1:14411771-14548699 GCF_020379485.1 Brassica napus
CGGCGTTGGCTTGTGCGGTGGCCGCGGATACGTCCGCTGCTTGAGAATGGGAGATCGGTGCCGCTGCCTCCGTTAAGAGGAGGTTTGCACGTTATCCGCGTCGTTAGTTGACATGTCTGATTGAGAGTGTGTGGCTTTTGCGGGTTAGATTGATCCTAAGTCCTCCCCCTCCTTCTAGCGCCAAACTGTGGGAACCGAAATTCACACTGTCGATTTCCGTTTAAATAAGGAAACTAAGAAAACCCTAGTTTTCCCAGAGGACCCGGATATCTGTTAATTACACAACCGTCAAGCAATCAGAACACGAGAATAACAACGATAAAATAAGAAATCGAAAAAGAGAGCAAGTAGATCTTATTCCGAATCTGCGTATGAGCGTTACAACAAGGTATAAGCCTGGGCTCGAGAGCTGTCGGCGAGATCCTAGTTCTAGCAACCCTAAGACGGCTAAACCTAATTGAGTCGCAGCTCGAAATAACAAAAAACGGAAAATTGCCTAAATTGCTCTAAGTGCTAAGTTTGCTCTGAAAAAATCCCCCCTCTTGCTCCTCGCCTAGGACTCCTTATATACTAGCTCCAAGGTCGGTTTACGCTGTTACTCTTCTGCCCTTAAGCCGTCATAGCATAAAAAATGGAGATATTCCATTTTTCCCGATCTTCACAATTATCTCAAGACTTCCGTATTTATCCGCGGAAACTTGTCATTTATCCTTCCTTGTGGACCAAGCGTAAACCAGGCTGTGGTTTACGGGCTTTTGTAGGAAAAATGTAGGATGGGCCTCGAGTCGTGTTTTTAGGTCCCTTTGGGCCGTCTTCCGACTCGACAACGTTTACTACGAGTTTTCCGCGGTTTCTATAATCCGCGAAGTTGATCGATGAATTAGAATGGCGGGAAAAATGGACTGAGCTTGCTACGGTCTTCGGGAGATAGCATTCGAGGTTGACGAGAATGCAAGAACTGGTGTCGTATTGACGTTCGGAAAGGTTCAATCGCTACACAGCGACCGAACTTTGCTCGAGCCCGGTCGCCTTCGTAGCGACCGAGCGGGACGAGCGCTCGGTCGCTACGTAGCGGGACGAGCTTGGCTGAGCTCGGTCGCTACGTAGCGACCGAGCGGACGAGCGTCGGTCGCTACGTAGTGACCGAGCTTTGGCTCGAGCTCGGTCGCTACGTAGCGACCGAGCGGGACGATCGCTCGGTCTCTACGTAGCGACAGAGCTTTGGCTCGAGCTCGGTCGCTACGTAGCGACCGAGCGGGACGATCGCTCGGTCGCTACGTAGCGACCGAGCGGGACGATCGCTCGGTCGCTACGTAGCGACCGAGCTTGGGCTCGAGCTCGGTCGCTACATAGCGACCGAGCGGGACGATCGCTCGGTGGCGCTAGCGTAGCGACCGAGCTTTTGATCGAGCTCGGTCGCTACGTAGCAGACCGAGCGGGACGATGCTCGGTCGCTACGTAGCGACCGAGCTTTGGCTCGAGCTGGTCGCTACGTAGCGATTGCGGAGCGGGACGATCGCTAAGTTAGCGACCGAGTTTGCTGAGTCGGTCGCCTACGTAGCGACCGCGCGGGAGATCGCTCGTCCTAGTAGCGACGAGAGAATTTGGCTCGAGCTCGGTCGCTAGTTGGCGACCGAGCGGGGGACTCCAGAGATCAACATCGGAGGTTCCCTGTCTATGAATACAGAGTACTGTTTGAGGAATTCCGATGCGAGCTGTCGAAAACTCCCGATGGTGTTGCGACGAAGGCGTGCGAACCATTCGAGCGCTGCTCCTTCAAGATTTTCGACGAACAGGCGGCAATAGCCGGCATCCTTTTCGCCGTCTTCAGTCTTGCTCTTCCCATCGCGATGTGGAAAGCCTGAAGGTGCGCTTTTGGATCGGCCGTACCATCGTACTTCGGTACTTTGATCTTTCCCGGATCGGACACCTCATGTCCGAAATGCGACTGGTAAAGGGGGTCTTCGAGCTCCTTCCAGCAGTCGATCGATCTGGGGGGCAGCACTAGTAGCATGATGGATTTGAGACTTTACGGCTCTCACTTCTGCCGCAGTCTTGGTGATGTAGTCGCGAAGATCGCGGATATCCGATGTCTCGTCAGAGGATTTCCGAGCCTGTCGGCGCTTACTGCGAGTGAGCTCGGTTGCCTTTCGGCCAGCTCCTCTTGTTCGTTCCAATAGGCGACTTCTTCTTCTTCCGTCATTGGTTTTCGAACGGGGAGCCTTCCCGAGCGGATCGGCTTCTGGTCCTTCTTGGATGTCTGTCGACATCCTCGTCGGTGTCGTTGGAGACATCGCTAGGGTCCAGGTCAATGTGTTCGGCTTCGTTATCATCCGAGTCCTTTGCAGGGAGCGGAAGACTTTCAGAGTTCCCCTTCTCGATGGGAGACTTCTCGCTGGGGTTTTGACGGAAGGTCGTTCCCGCGCGACTCCTGCTCTATCGAGTGGGGTGGCGAAATCGAGCCTCTTCCCGCGGATTTTGGTGGTTCCGCGGGGACGGATAGCTTGGGTCCTTGCCGTTAAGGTTTCAACCTGTTTGGTCAAGGTATTCACGAGCTTATCCTGTTCTTCCGACCTTTTTCATAGGTGGCGAACATCTTTTTAAACTCCTCGAGAGTCGCGGCGTTGGCTTGCGCGTTGGCCGCAGATACGTCCGCTACCGAGTGTGTGAGATCGGTGCCGCTGCCTCCGTTAAGGGGAGTTTTGCACGTATCCGCGCGTCGTTGGTTGACATGTCTGACTGGTGTGGCTTTTGCGGGTTAGATTGATCCGTAAGTCCCCCTCTTCTAGCGCCAAACTGTGGGAACCGAAATTCGCACTGTCGATTTCGTTTAAATAAGGAAACTAAGAAAACCCTAGTTTTTCCCAGAGGACCACGGATATCTGTTAATTACCACACGTCAAGCAATCAGAACACGAGAATAACAACGATAAAAATAGAAATCGAAAAGAGAGCAAATAGATCTTATTCCGAATCTGCGTATGAGCGTTACAACAAGGTATAAGCCTGGGCTCGAGAGCTGTCGGCGAGATTCCTAGTTCTAGCAACCCTAAGACGGCTAAACCTAATTGAGTCGCAGCTCGAAATAACAAAAACGGAAAGTTGCCTAAATCGCTAAGTGCTAAGTTTGCTCTGAAAAAGTTTCCCCTGTGCTCCTCGCCTAGGACTCCTTATATACTAGCTCCAAGGTCGGTTTACGCTTTTACTTTCTGCCCTTAAGCCGTCATAGCATAAAATGGAGATATTCCATTTTTCCCGATCTTCACAATTATCTTCAAAACTCCGTATTTATCCGCGGAAACTTGACATTTATCCTTCCTCGCGGGCCAAGCGCGAACCATGCTGTGGTTCACGGGCTTTTGGTTAGGAAAAATCGTAGGATGGGCCTCGAGTCGTGTTTTAGGTCCCTTTGGGCCGTCTTCCGACTCGACACGTTTACTACGAGTTTTCCGCGGTTTCTAATCCGCGAAGTTTGATCGATGAATTAGAATAGCGGGAAACATAGACTGAGCTTGCTACGGTCTTCGGGAGATAGCATTCGAAGGTTTGACGAGAATGCAAGGACTGGTGTCGTATCGATGTTCGGAAAGGTTCAATCGCTACACAGCGACCGAACTTTGGCTCGAGCCCGGTCGCTATGTAGCGACCGAGCGAAACGAGTGCTCGGTCGCTACGTAGCGACCGAGCTTCGGCTTGAGCTCGGTCGCTACGTAGCGACCGAGCGGGACGATCGCTCGGTCGCTACGTAGCGACCGAGCTTGGCTGAGCTCGGTCGCTACGTAGCGACCGAGCGGGACGATCGCTCGGTCGCTACGTAGCGAACGAGCTTGGCTCGAGCTCGGTCGCTACGTAGCGACCGAGCGGGACGATCGCTCGTCGCTACGTAGCGACGAGCTGGCTGAGCTCGGTCGCTACGTAGCGACCGAGCGGGACGATCGCTCGGTCGCTACGTAGCGACCGAGCTTGGCTCGAGCTCGGTCGCTACGTAGCGACCGAGCGGGACGATCGCTCGGTCGCTACGTAGCGACCGAGCTGGCTGAGCTCGGTCGCTACGTAGCGACCGAGCGGGACGATCGCTCGGTCGCTACGTAGCGACCGAGCTTTGGCTCGAGTTCGGTCGCTACGTAGAGACCGAGCGGGACGATCGCTCGGCGCTACGTAGCGACGAGCGGGACGAAGCTCGGTCGCTACGTAGCGACCGAGCTTTGGCTCGAGCTCGGTCGCTACGTAGCGCCGAGCGCGAAGATCGCTCGGTCGCTACGTAGCGACCGAGCGGCCGATCGCTCGGTCGCTACGTAGCGACCGAGTCTTTGGCTTGAGCTCGGTCGCTACGTAGCGATTCCGAGCGGGACGATCGCTCGGTCGCTAAGTAGCGACCGAGCTTGGTGAGCGGTCGCTAAGTAGCGAAGAGCGGGACGATGGTTTGGTTTTTGAATCCCAAAGAATACTTCTTCGTAGAAATAACCTCGTATAGTTTATTTTTACGAAAAATTACATCCCTTTTTAACTCTTTCGGAAATACGATCTCTGAGGATTTTCGGATGGTTAATTCCGTCGTAACCGTTTTTTGACCCCACAGATTGCTCGAGTCATTGCCGTTAAGGTTTCAACCTGTTTGGTCAAGGTATTACGAGCTTATCTGTTCTTCCGATCTTTTCTATAGTGGCGAACATCTTTTTAAACTCATCGAGCGTCGCGGCGTTGGCTTGTGCGTTGGCCGCGGATACGTCCGTGCTTGAGAATGGAGATCGGGCCGATGCCTCCGTTAAGAGAGGTTTGCACGTTATCCGCGTCGTAGTTGACATGTCTGATTGAGAGTTTGTGGCTTTGCGGGTTAGATTGATCCGTTTAAGTCCCCCTCCTTCTAGCGCCAAACTGTGGGAACCGAAATTCACACTGTCGATTTCGTTTAAATAAGGAAACTAAGAAAACCCTAGTTTCCCAGAGGACCCGGATATCTGTTAATTACCACACGTCAAGCAATCAGAACACGAGAATAACAACGATAAAAATAAGAAATCGGAAAAGAGAGCCAAAGTAGATCTTATTCCGAATCTGCGTATGAGCGTTACAACAAGGTATAAGCCTGGGCTCGAGAGCTGTCGGCGAGATTCCTAGTTCTAGCAACCCTAAGACGGCTAAACCTAATTGAGTCGCAGCTCGAAATAACAAAAAACGGAAATTGCCTAAAGCTCTAAGTGCTAAGTTGCTCTGAAAAAAATCCCCCCTCTTGCTCCTCGCCTAGGACTCCTTATATACTAGCTCCAAGGTCGGTTTACGCTTTTACTCTTCTGCCCTTAAGCCGTCATAGCATAAAAATGGAGATATTCCATTTTTCCCGATCTTCACAATTATCTTCAAGATTCCGTATTTATCCGCGGAAACTTTTCATTTATCCTTCCTTGTGGACCAAGCGTAAACCAGGCTGTGGTTTACGGGCTTTGATTAGGAAAATCGTAGGATGGGCCTCGAGTCGTGTTTTAGGTCCTTTGGGCCGTCTTCCGACTCGAAACGTTTACTACGAGTTTTCCGCGGTTTCTAATCCGCGAAGTTTGATCGATGAATTAGAATGGCGGGAAACATGGACTGAGCTTGCTACGGTCTTCGGGAGATAGCATTCGAAGTTTTGACGAGAATGCAAGAACTGGTGTCGTATGACGTTCGGAAAGGTTAAATCGCTACACAGCGACCGAACTTTGGCTCGAGCCCGGTCGCTTCGTAGCGACCGAGCGGGACGACGCTCGGTCGCTACGTAGCGACCGAGCTTGGCTGAGCTCGGTCGCTACGTAGCGACCGAGCGGGACGATCGCTCGGTCGCTACGTAGTGACCGAGCTTTGGCTCGAGCTCGGTCGCTACGTAGCGACCGAGCGGGACGATCGCTCGGTCGCTACGTAGCGACCGAGCTTTGGCTCGAGCTCGGTCGCTACGTAGCGACCGAGCGTGGACGATCGCTCGGTCGCTACGTAGCGACCGAGCGGGACGATCGCTCGGTCGCTACGTAGCGACCGAGATTTGGCTCGAGCTCGGTCGCTACATAGCGACCGAGCGGGACGATCGCTCGGTCGCTACGTAGCGACCGAGCTTTGGCTCGAGCTCGGTCGCTACGTAGCGACCGAGAGGGACGATTGCTCGGTCGCTACGTAGCGACCGAGCTTTGGCTCGAGCTCGTTCGCTACGTAGCGATCCGAGCGGGACGATCGCTACGTAGCGACCGAGTTTGGCTGAGATCTCGCTACGCTACGTTAGCGACCGAGCGGGACGATCGCTCGGTCGCTACGTAGCGACCGAGATTTGGCTCCGAGCTCGGTCGCTACGTAGCGACCGAGCGGGACGATCGCTCGGTCGCTACGTAGCGACGGAGCTTGGCTGAGCTCGGTCGCTACGTAGCGACGAGCGGGATGATCGCTCGGTCGCTACGTAGCGACCGAGCTTTGGCTCGAGCTCGGTCGCTACGTAGGCCGACGAGCGGGACGATGCTCGGTCGCTACGTAGCGACCGAGTTTGGCTTGAGCTCGGTCGCTACGTAGCGGACCGAGCGGGACGATCGCTCGGTCGCTACGTAGCGACCGAGTTTGGCTGAGCTCGGTCGCCTACGTAGCGACCGAGCGGGACGATCGCTCGGTCGCTACGTAGCGACCGAGCTTGGCTCGAGCTCGGTCGCTACGTATCGACCAGCGGGACGATCGCTCGGTCGCTACGTAGCGACCGAGCTTGGCTGAGCTCGGTCGCTACGTAGCGACCGAGCGGGACGATCGCGTCGGTCGCTACGTAGCGACCGAGGGGACGATCGCTCGGTCGCTACGTAGCGATCGAGCGAGACGGATGCTCGGTCGCTACGTAGCGACCGAGCGAGACGGATGCTCGGTCACTACGTAGCGACCGAGCTTGGCTCGAGCTCGGTCGCTACGTAGCGACCGAGCTGTGTGCATGCTTGGTCGCCGCGTATCGATCGAGCTTGGCTTGTCCGCGGTCTGATTTCCATACTCGAGCTTGTCCGCGGCCGATTTGGATACATGTCCGTTGCCTTCGGACAATCGGTATTTAGTGGTTCGATTGAGATTTGGACGATATTTTACTGCAAGGCTGTTCGTAAAGATATCTTTACGAAGATTACTTTTCGTAAAAACGGTTATGCTGATTTTTACGGACTTTCAGACATTGATTCCGTCGTGACCGATTTTGACCCCAACACCCAATATGTTTGATAATTATATTACCTTAAGTTCTGATTCCCAGAAAACAATTTAGAGAGACTAAGTGGTTTAGATGTTTGGAAATTATATATACTATTTCCTTTCTAAGAAATTTGCTAACTTTTATTTGTATTCAGAAGTTTGAATTGATATGTTATAAATTAAAAAAAAAACTAGACAGAGAGTTGTTATATCTAACATATAACAAAATGAAATCAAACTCTCTATTAACATGTCTACCAAAATGTTAAAAACAACTACTTTTGAGTAAAAAGTGGGGATAAATCAATACGAGTTTTTGTATATATTTAAAAATCTGGAAAATCATATATATATTTCTCGTTGTCAAGTTAGTAAAACAGTTATTCAATGGTCATACATAATATTTGATCAACAAAAACAAGATATTTATTATATAAAAAACATAGGTTGTCGAGAACATTATTTTTATCGCCTTTGTGAAAAATGGAAAGTAGTAAAATGATTCCAATTTAAATTGTTTAAACATGTAGATTAATATAAATATGAAGCTTTTAAGATTCAAAATTATTTACAAAACAGTTAACTTTATTATTCAGACATGTTTTAAGATATAATAAATTGAAACCAAAGTTCAACAACCAAGCTATATCGATTCAGTTTTTTTGGCATAAAATCTATTATTATCCAAATCAAATCTAAATTGTATATCTGGATAAATGCTTTTTGTTACTGTCACGATAATTATTTTTAAATAATAAAAATTTAGAAATAAAATTTCAGTTAAAATTTTAGCTTTTTATTGCAGAAAATCTATAATTATCTAAATTATCTGTAAGTAACAATTTTATGCCGCTATAAAAAGCTTTGTTTTCTTCCATATTTCTTCATTAAAAAAAATTCTAAATAAATATGGCTTCTCTAAGATTTATTTTATGTTGTGTCTTAGTAAATTGTGCATGTGCCACAATAGTTTCTCATGATGGTCGAGCCATCACCATTGATGGTCATCGCCGAGTCCTCCTTTCTGGTTCAATCCATTACCCTAGAAGCACTCCTGAGGTATTTAAAATACCATACATCGAACACTATGAGTCGCTTATTCTTCTGTGTTTACTACTAATTATATTTGTTTTGTTAATATGTTTAGATGTGGCCAGATCTTATAAAAAAGGGTAAGGAAGGTGGTCTTGATGCGATCGAAACTTATGTTTTCTGGAATGCGCATGAGCCTACTCGCCGTCAATATGATTTCTCTGGAAAACTAGATCTTATTCGATTCCTAAAAACCATTCAAGATGAAGGACTGTATGGTGTTCTTCGCATAGGACCATATGCATGTGCCGAGTGGAATTACGGGTAATATAATAAAACAGATTTAACTAGTCTCTTTAACTGCAGTATATATATCAGTTTAATTAGTCTTCATAATTAACATCTTGTGTAGTGATATAACTATTTCCCATATATTGTTTAGATCGGTAAATGGTCCACTGGATTGATTTTATTAATCAATATACCAAAACTTATATATCGTAAATGTCCTCATCTAGTCTCTTTAAATTATACATATATACATATATATAATAAATTATCATAATGAGTTAGCCTCTTGTATTATGATATTATGATTTCCCTTGTAATATTTTTAATTTGTGAGTTATCTAATCATTTTTAAATAGAGGATTCCCTGTGTGGCTGCACAACATGCCCGGAATGGTGTTCAGAACTACAAACAAAGCATATATGGTAATTTTACTGATCAGAAATATTCTTTTTTTTTTTATCAAATATGTATTCTTCTTAATTAAATTTTATATGGATCATTTATGTATAGGATGAGATGCAAAACTTCACAACTATGATAGTAGACATGGTCAAAAAAGAAAAGTTGTTTGCATCACAAGGAGGTCCAATTATCCTTGCTCAGGTGATCGATCTATGTCCGAAATACATTATCCCGTCTGGTAATGTTATATAAAGTTCTTAACATAATTGTTTTAATTATTTTTATTAATCATACAGATTGAAAATGAGTACGGAAATATAATGGGACCCTATGGAGAAGCGGGTAAATCATACATTAAGTGGTGTGCAAACATGGCTCAGGCTCTCGATGTTGGTGTTCCATGGATAATGTGTCAACAAAATGATGCCCCTCAGCCTATGGTAACAAGATCAGCCTAGTTATAATGAATATTTATTTTAAGATATTCAAAGGTTAACCATTTTAAATCGTTTTCTTTTATAGTTGAACACATGTAATGGCTTTTATTGTGACAATTTTACACCAAACAATCCCAACACTCCAAAGATGTGGACTGAGAATTGGACCGGATGGTTAGTTTTATTTTCAGTATGATTAAATATTTTTCTTGCTTTTAAAATATTTTATCATATATAAATATTGTGTGTCTTATATTTGTTTAGGTTTAAGCAATGGGGTGGTAAAAATCCTCATAGAACAACTGAAGATGTTGCATTTTCTGTTGCAAGATTCTTCCAAAGAGGAGGAACTTTTAATAATTATTACATGGTAAAATATAATAATTAAAAAATAATTTATTTAATTACGTAAGCACACAAAATAGTCATTAATTAGAATAATAAATTGAAATACTTTTACTTTTATAGTACCATGGAGGCACCAACTTTGATAGAACCGCAGGTGGTCCATACATCACAACTTCATATGATTATGATGCTCCCCTAGACGAATATGGTAAATTTAAATTATAGTCATATTTTAATCTATTTTTGCAGTTTCTATTTTTTTAACATGGGATTCTACTAGGTAATTTGAACCAACCAAAATACGGTCATTTGAAACAACTTCATGATGTTCTTCATTCTATGGAGAAAACTCTCACATACGGAAACATCTCCACCATTGACTTTGGAAACTCCGCATCGGTAATATTCTTGTAATTTTTTATCAGTATTGTACATGTTATTCTTGAATTAGTTACTTATCACAAAAATGTTTTATAGGCAACAATTTATACAACCCAAGAAGGATCTAGCTGCTTTTTGGAAACGGAAATGAAAATTCAGATGCAGCAATTAGTTTCAGAGGAGAATCTTATGTTGTCCCAGCTTGGTCTGTTACCATTTTACCGGATTGCAAAACAGAGGCTTATAACACCGCCAAGGTTATTTCTTTTAGATTTTTCTTTTGTGGATTTTAAAATTTCATGCTAACAACCATTGTTCATTCAAAGATGTAACAAAAATTCATTGTTTTGTTGGTTTTAAATTTTAGATTACCACTCAGACTTCAATGATGGTTAAGAAACCAAATGAAGCTGAAGAGGACCCTTCAACTCTAAAATGGTCATGGAGACCAGAGAACATGGACAATTTCCTTTTGAGAGGAAAAGGAGAATCTACAAACACACAACTCTTTGATCAGAAAGTAGTAAGCAATGACCAAAGTGATTATCTATGGTATATGACTACCGTTAAGTTTAGAAAACGAGATCCATTTTTGGGTAAAAACATGTCTCTCCGCGTCAATAGTACTGCTCATGTCCTTCGTGTTTTTGTCAATGGAAAACATATTGGTAAGTAATCTCATGTATATGTTTTTAAAATCTCTACAATACTAGCTTACAATAAAAAAAATCTTTGATTTATGTTTTAGGTAGTCAACACGCTGAAAATGGAAAATTTCACTATATTTTTGAGAAAGATGCAAAGTTTAAGTCCGGCCGTAATGTCATTTCTCTCCTTATCATAACTGTGGGACTTCAGGTAACTTATAAAATATTATATTATGTTGCATTTTTA
Organism: Brassica napus; assembly: GCF_020379485.1. Classification (NCBI taxonomy): domain Eukaryota; kingdom Viridiplantae; phylum Streptophyta; class Magnoliopsida; order Brassicales; family Brassicaceae; genus Brassica; species Brassica napus. Next base: position 14,422,734 of record NC_063438.1, read on the forward strand.
AGTTCTATTCTAACAAAAAATAAAATTTTGTCAAATTTCTTTATAGAACTATGGTGCTTTCTTCGAAAGTGTTCCAGTTGGAATCACTGGACCGATTTCAATTATTGGAAGAAATGGTGATGAAACCATAGTTAAGGACTTGTCTTCTCATAAATGGAGCTATAAAACCGGTTTAAATGGGTTTGAGAACAAACTCTTTAAAACGGAATCACCGTCTAAATGGTCATTCCAAAGTGTACCATTGAACCGAACCATGACTTGGTATAAGGTAATTAGATATTATTATTCATAAGATTACTAACCAAACACTTGTTGATTTAGTATCAAATAATATCATATCATTTTGTCTTTCAGACTACGTTCAAGGCTCCATTGGGAAATGATCCAGTTGTTGTCGATCTTTTGGGACTTGGAAAAGGTACAGCTTGGGTCAATGGAAACAACATTGGACGCTATTGGCCGGCATTCATTTCAAGCTCTGATGGTTGTTCTGCGAAATGTAACTATAGAGGGGCTTATTATGCGGAAAAGTGTCAGACCAATTGTGGAGAACCTACACAAAGATGGTACATTTTCTACAAATTATTAGGTTACAAATTCAAATCTTTTAAATATAAAACTGAGGAACATTTATTGAATTTTTTTTTTGATTCCTTTCATGAACAGGTACAATGTTCCTCGTTCTTTCTTGATCACAGAAGGAGATAACACACTAGTTTTGTTTGAGGAGATGGGAGGAAACCCATCGCTTGTCAATTTTCAAACTACTATAGTGGGAAGTGTATGTGCCAACGTCTATGAGAAAAATGTTATTGAGCTTTCATGCGATAGGAAAACTATTTCTGCCATCAAATTTGCCTCTTTTGGTAACCCAGATGGAAATTGTGGATCTTTCGTAAAGGGAACCTGCGAAGGAAGTAAGAACGCTGTTGATATTCTAACAAAAGAATGTGTCGGAAAAGAGAAGTGTTCCATTGATGTCACTGCAGAAAAGTTTGGAGTACCAGATTGCAGTGGTGCTGCTAGAAGGCTCGCTATTGAAGCTATATGTTAAGTGTTTTCTAGATTTATGGTGTTTTATCGTATTTCTAAATTATGTAGTACTTTTCATTTTCAAATATTTAGTTCAATTTACTCATTACTGGTTGTGAACTTATTCAATAAATGTACACATTATTCTTTTTCTCTTGGAAAATCCATGGTCATTTCTTCTCAACAATCCCCATTCTCTCTCAAAAATAAGATAATTGTTCTCTTCAGTATCTATTACTTTTCTCTTTTGTTTATATTTATATCTTTCTTATCTACTACATATATATTCTCATATGATTTTATCTAATCATTAATGAATTCAATGACATTTTTATTCTCTTGTATATCAAATATTTTTATTGAACATGCTTTTTTTTACGTCAAACGGCCATTCTATTACACAAACTTGAGGTGGTCTGGGTAACAAGACCGGAATAGAACAACCAATGAAAAGTAACTCCCGATGGAAGGATCTAGCAGTCTTAGCTAAAAAATCTGAAATTTGATTACGCGCTCATGGAACATGAGTGATGCAGAAATCCGGGAAGCATATCTGTAGCGTCTCTATCTTCTCCAATTCTATCGCAAAGCTTGGCCAAGGATGAGGTTCCTCTAACATTGCAATCAGCTCCTTACAGTCCGTCACGAAGCTCTGGCATGTTGAGTGTTGGAGCATATTCTCCATTGCCCACCGCAGTGCTTCTACTTCCGAATGCAAGGCTGATTTCACGTCTAGTAAGATTTCTTATCCCCATGAGCTGAGTAAATCCCCCTACTGTCCATCCAAACCCATCCACATCCACTAAAATTGGCAGATGAAGTCCAAGATCCATCTAACAAGCATATATTACCCAAGCTTATGACTTGGGGGCTGACCACATTGTTCTCTTGTACCCCTGGTTGTACCACTTCGTTCGCATCAAACCAGGCCTGACATTCACTCTCTGCATATCGAACCAACTCCAAAGGATCTCTATCTATCCCCCTAAACAGTTTATCATTCCTAGCCATCCGGATATACCAAATTATCCAGGGAAAAGGGTACCTGTCTTGTTTCGACTCGATAATAGAGTTTTTCCTCCATAATAGGTAGTCCATATTTGTGTAGACACTTGATACTGGAAATAACTCTGGGCTTGTTGGAGTTGCTGATAAGGTCCAAGCCTGTAGCGCTGGCGGGCATTCAAAGATGGCATGTGTTACAGATTCTTCTAATTCTCCACATCTTGGGCAATAGTTATCACATCTCATATTGCGTCTTTTGCTAAATACCTTGTTACTGCCACATGCCCAGTTACAACTGCCATATAAGATGACATATCTTTGTAGGTGCCTTCAGCTTCCAAGCAAAGGCTTGAAGCTTGGTGATACTCGGCTCCAAGATTTCATGCTCTTCCCACGTGTTTAATAAATTTTGGGCCACCCAATATCCAGATTTAACCGTGTATTGGCCATTTCTTGTGTAGCTCCAGCAAAAAATATCACGACGATGAGATGAGTTTATGGCCAAACTTCTTATGAGCGGTATGTCATCAAAATTGACATAGTTCTCCAATAGTCCAACATCCCAATCCTTCGCTGTCTGATTAATGAGATCAATGATTCTCATATTGGGATGCATAACTGGTGTAACAGGGATAGCCGGCCTCGCTGGGATCGTTAGGATCCCTGGATCCTCCCACACCTTAACATGTTTAATGAATATGTTTAGAATGATTTCTGATGTAAGAACATGGAGAAACACATTCTTCTAAGTCAATGTATTCTATGTCTTTATATCACATTTCTCTAACTTAGACTTTTGGTTTTGATCTTTATCTTTGAAACTCTTATGCATATTGTATTATATTCTCCTTCCTGTAGATATTACTGGAAGTTCAATAAAATTTTAAGCGCGTAAAATAAAAAATTTCATCACGAAGAACAACATATTTCATAAAAAATTATTTTATATTATTTCTAGATCCTTTAAATATTTACAGTAATGCAACGACTTCTTAAAAAAAAAATTTATGCCCTTTAAATTATGAATTTAAGTGTATTATATCATACACTTTAGATCTACAAAGCTCTTTAGTTATATAAGATTCTATATATATAAGTTTTTCCGCCTGTCACATACTAATAAATTTATATTTTGTTTCATAGTCAGTATATGAATATATACTATGTTTCCTTGAGGATTAAGTAACAAAATACATAAATCTTTTGAGATGTTTAGATTTGAAATGACCTCTATGAAAGCATAGTTCCCAAGTATCACTAAATGACATTGGGCATGTTTCTTTGCTCATCTATCAATACCATCTATATAGTTTATTCAGTTATTTCAGTCAAATGATTCATCTTAATGTTGTTTGTTTATATTCAAATTTTCAGTTGGATAGAGCATCTAAAAAGAAATGGTTTGCTTCCTTATTTGTTGTTAATTTCCATCTCAATATATAAAAGTTTCAATTAGAAAATTAACTAGAATCCTCATACTTTGATCTAAATATATTTAGAACTTGATTTTTCAATTTTGAAAAAAAAAGTCAAATTTTATGGTTTTCATGGTAAATCATTATTTCTTTTGGCGGTGTCTTGGGAAAATGTGATTTTTAGGTTTTCACGGAAATGATATTTTGTAGTTTTGCCAGAAAAAATGTAATTTTGCAGTTTGGAGGGAGGGGTGGTGGGAAAATATAATTTGCGGTTTTGACAGGAAAGTTATTTATTTCTTTTTTAGCAGGAAATGTGATTTTACCAGTTTGACGGGAAAATATGTGTGGGAACCAAAATTCGCACTATCGAATTTGTATGGGGAGAAAGCGTAGCTTTTACGCCTTCTTTGAGGATCCGGGTCTCTTTGAATACAACGACAAGTGATCAAGCAATATTCAAAAAAAGAGAAGGTAAATCGTAACGAAATTGAGAGCAAGAGATTAATATGCTTAAGATTCGGGTCTTCTTTGAGGATCCGGGTCTCTTCGAATACATCGTAAGAGCGTTTGCGATGTTACAACAGATTGTAAAAGTCGTGGCAGCAAGACCTGTGAGCGAGCTCTCTAGTTCTAACCACCTAAACCTTAAACCTAGTTGAGTAGCAGCTCGATAACTTAAACGAAAATAAGCCTAAAATTCTTTAAGTGTCGAGTTTCTCTGTGAATTATTATGTGTCCCTTCCCCTCTGCCTAGGATCCCTTTATATATGCCTCTATTGTTGTTTGTCTTTCTTTTTATGTCTTGATTTGGTTTTATCCTTTTGCGGAGATTCTTCCTTATTTTCGTGAAATTCATGTTTATCTTAGAAACTTTAAATTGATCCGCCTTTTTCCATTTTTCTTCATCAAAGTCAAGTAAACCGACATTGCAATCCGGGATGGTTTACGTTTCAAGTCATGAGGGGGCTTTCATCGTGTTTAGGTTGTTTCAGACTGTTATATGATTTATGCGTTTCAGACGGGTTTTATGTCGTTGGTCTTCTGAAATGAAGAAAATCAATTCATTTTGTCTCAATCATGATGGTGTTAAGTTAACCATTCTCGACTTGACATTTGACTTAAAATTTTATGAGAAAAAAACATCTTACTTGTTTTCTCTGTAAAATCTCACCGAAAATTCTGATTACGACTATAAAGGACATTTCGAGCGAGATTCAATCGAGAACATGATGAACAGTGGATATCGAAATGATGAGGCTTCATAGGCAGTGTGAATAGACATTGATGGGGAAGAGAGAGTACATGGGCGATGAAGACTCGAGAAGAAGATGTTCGGACAATGACGACTCAAGGAGAAGGTACCATGGGAATGTTGTTGGGAGATGAAGGCATGAGGCCGCTTGAAGGGTGATATGGACTAAGGAGGATCTTTACGGGCGATGTAAAACGAGATGAATCTAGACGGGTGATGCAAAACGAGGGGCCATGCTTGATGGGATATGAAAATTATGATGTCATGTGTGATGGGCAATGCAAATCGTGATGCTAAGCTTTACGGGCGATGCAAAACAAGATGTATTTCTTGATGGGCGATTCAAAGCAAGATGTCTTGCTTGATGGGCGATACAAAGTAGAGAGGATAAGAGAAGTGGACCCCACGGGCCATGAGGAGGCTTCATGGGTGATTCTGAGCAAGGACATGGTGTTTGGTGTGCAATGCTGAACAAGGAAGAGAAAGGAGGTCGGTCCCATGAGTGTTGATTCCTTTCTATAGTTCCTTTTTTTTCTCTGTTGATCGCTTCGTATATTTCTTGAACTTTTTTTTGTGTGGAAGATTATCTTGCATATTTTTTACGAGAGTTTTTCGACGGAAACTTTCTGAATTTCGTTTTACAGAAAATTGTTTCGTATAACTGGTTTTATGAAAGTTTTCCGTTAAAATCTTCCAAACGTTGTTTTGCGGAAGATTGGTTCGTAAAATTTATTTTATGTAATTTTTCCCCATAAACTTTCTGAAAGCCGTTTTACGGAAGATTGTTCCATAAAGTTTGTTATTTCTCGCATAAACTTTTCAAATGAATTTTTCCTGGTCTTCATGTTTGGAAATAAATTCTTTGATTCCTTGTACTAGATGAAAAATATGAAGTTTTTTCTTGTATCTTATGCATATAGACTCGGCTTATGTGGTAAAGATCTTAAATAGATCTTAGAGAGAGAATTATAAATACATTTGAGGCCCAATTGCTATTAACTGAACCCGATCTAAACATATATAAAATCCGGATGGAATTAGTGTTGTACCTGAGAACTCGAAAACCCGAAGGCCACCGCTAGTTTATGTGGAATATGTGATTTCTTCATTGGAAAATTTGCAAAAATAGAACAAAAAATCAGCCTCTTTGTCCCTTTAATATAAAACACTTTTTGTCCTTTTCTCCTTTTTACTCTTTACATTTTCAAAACCTATGAAATAGTTTTACCCTTTAGGATAAAAAATGGTTTTCTGAATCAAAACAAATTATTAAAAAAAATAGAAAAATTAGATGAAATACCCATATACACAAACTTGTATTTTTTGGGTTGAAAAACTTGTTAAATTAAAATTTTAAATTTTGTTTTACGGAAAGTAGATTTCATATTCTACAAAAGATGGTTTGGTAGAAATTGAATTCCAGGTTAAACAACTTGATCTACTTTCTCTAGAACCAATATTCTACTTTTAAATAAAATTCTAAATATAAAGAATGTGAAGTCTACGCATTGTAAAGGTGACTATATTTTCTTTGAATGCAGATTCTACTTTAATAAGCAATTCTAAAATTCTAGGAATACGAAATCTACACACAATTCAAAAGACTACATATAGTAGAATCTGCTTATGAAATTGTTTTATGGTTTCTACGCAGTGTAGAAGGTACATTCTACGAATAAGAAAACCTGATTTCCGAAAATTTTGGAAGTTCAGTTATGTAAATATTCCAAGAAAATATTTTTAGTCTTCTAACTATCCTAAAACGTGTAGAGGCCAGGCCGATTTCTTTGTCAAAAAAAAATTGATTTAACCTTTTCTTCTTCTTCAAACTATGATTTCTCTAGAGTTTTTCTTTTGATTTTCACACACTTTTGTTCTATGATGCATATCTATACGACATGTGGTGTATGAAAATTAGGTGCAACAACGGGATAGATTTTTTCAGCTGATGACAAAAGGGGTAGGTTACTGTTATTGGAATCGAGTTTTACCTTAGAGGATTTAAAGAGAATGTTTTTGGAAGATTTTGGTATTGAAGAAGATAGCTTAGCCGATTTGGAGTTGAGTTATATCCTTACTGAGTTGATCAATTCATCAACATATCCACCTGTGAGCAACGACCGACAGCTTAAGAATTTTGTTGTTTTTGTTAAAAAGAATGTCTAGACTCGATTGTGTGTAACATATAGAGCCAAGGCTGAGAATCGGAATGAAGCAGAATTTGATCTTAACAAAGTTGCCAACAGATTCAAGTACTGATGAAAATGAGGGAAACTCGTTTTACAGAAGGGACGAATCAGAGATGCATAGCGAGAAGAAGAAATAAAAGATGAAACGTGTCAAATTTGATGGGGAGGAGGCCTATGATGCTGATACCATGATCTCTAAAAAATATAAGAGAAACAATATGTCCAAGATTTCTTTGCTCAAAGTTGTTAAGAAGGGACAACTTTTATGAGAACAAAACTTTGCTGAAAATGAGTTTCGAGATTTGTGCAATGAAGCATAACTTCAATTACCAAGTTATCAAATCAGAGAAAGAAGTTTGGTATATTAGATGCGCGGATAATGCATGCAATTGGAGTATTGAGCAAAGTGTTTGAATGAATCTACATATTTCATTTTCAAAAAGTATGTTGGTGCACATACATGCGCACTTTCAAGCAAAACCAAAAGGGGTAAGACTGCTTCGGCCAAAACTATAGACAGTATGATTATGCATAAGTATGAAAGCGTCAAGGAAGGGCCAAAATCTAATGATATCATACAGATTATGCATATGGATTACAGATGTGAGATCACATATTCTTTAGCAAGGGATGCACGTGAATATGTGGTCAATGCAGTTAGAGGTATTCTAGAGACAAGTTATGGGAAAATGCCGAAATACTTGCACAAGTTGAGAGAGGCTAATCCGGATACACATTCATCGTATGAGATCGACAGCAATGGGAGATTTCGGTACATGATTATTGCATTTGGGAAATCAATATGAGGATTTAACATAGTCATGAGGCGGGTGGGTTATTGTGGTTGACGGGACTTTTTGAAGAATTGGTTGCAACTGCTGTAGATGGAAATTATAATTTGCATCTTATTGCATTCGGGGTAGTCGACTCAGAGAATGAGCATTCTTTGAAATGGCTTATGAGACAACTAAAGGTTGTCATTGATGATGATCATCATTTGGCTTTTATTTCAGACAAACATGGGGCCATCGCTAAGACGCTTGAGAACATGTATCCAACAGGTAGTATACATGGTATATACATTTATCATTTGTTAAACAATTTGGTAACATATTCCATGGAAAGGACTTGTTCGATTGGTTTCAAAGGCGTCAAAGGCTTTGGAGATAAAACTTTAAAAATAGAAAGACACTAATTTAGTTGTTGTTTTGAAATTTTTGATGCAACTTTTGTTAATGCAAGAAACAAGAACTTGATATGAATTTTAAGTGAGTAGCAAATGATTTTGTCCATAATTATATGTATATTATCTAATTGTGAGCAATAAGAATCATTAATATAAATATTTTAAATAAAAAGAGATAAATAAACAAGAAATATAAAGTTAAGTATACTTATGTTTGGTGATCTTCGGATATCCATTCGGTTTTGGATATTAGCCGTACGGATTCAGATATTACCCGAACCGGTGAAATAAGTAATTTGTTTGGTTGTTCTAATTAGATGATTTTTAGACCGAGCTGGTAAATATATACTAGACAAACATTTATATTTCGAGTCTGCACTTGCATTCTATAACAGCTTGATATATTAAATTTGAACATTAACCTGTTAATATAGTTTGCCGGTGATTTTTATTTCAAAATTTTGATTCTTAGATATGAATATGGAGTGAAACTAATTTTTACATGTGTCCAACTTTTTTAATTGACGCTTATGTAATTCACTAAATTCATAAAAAACATTTAAAAGGGAAACTTAACTCATATCAATGAAACAAAGACGAGAACAAAAGCACAATTCTATAGAGATAGAAATCGAAATCACTTATGGAAAGTCAATAGTAAACAAATCGAGGGCAGAAAACCTAATATCCTTTTGTCATTGTACAATCGATGTTGCCTATTTAGTTTTGGTGATTTGTGTTAGCCGCAAACCTTAATTTTCTTTTGTGCATATAGAGTCTTAAAAATAATTAATATGAGATGTAATATGTTAACTTTCAACAACGATGATATATTTAAGAGACCAACATTTGTATTTATCATTTTATAATCGATAATGATTGTAGTGTTGCAAAAAAATCATTTCATAAACAAATATTTTTTATAAGAACTCACTCTGCGCATGCGCGGATTATCATCTATTCCATAATTATTAGAAAAATAGGTTGGTCAATATAAGCTTATATTATACTTTTTACTAAACTAACTATCAATCATTAAACAGTATACAAAAGAATATTCTCGCACTTTCCTTAAGTAAGCGCTACAAAATTACCTAATATGAATAACGTATATATAACACTAATGATTAGAATAATAAATATTTGATAACAATTTTTGTATCTTAGTTTTTTTGTTTAATTTTATATTATTAAAATATATTAAATAATAACATTAACCATATAATAAAAAAAATTTTTTTTTATATGTTATATTTTAAATTTTAAAATGACTATAAATTACTAAAAACGTTAAATATTTCATACTAAAATTTTGTGATCAATGATTTAGTTTTTTTTTGTAATAACAAGATACAAATAATCATAAATCATATGAATATGAAATCGCAAGTAATAGAAATTCATATATATATTAATTTAATTCATATAAATTAAACTATATAACATATGAAATACATAAATATATTAATTTCTAAATTTGTATTGAAAAAATATTAAAACTTTAGTATTCTAATTTTGAAGTTTTCATTAAAAAAATTGCACATTTTTGTGTTTACCATATAAGTATAAATTCTCAATAATATTTATATTAAAATATACTACTTATCTATCGTCCATATCATTGAAACTTAGTTATATACTATATTAAATAAATAAAATAATTGTATTAATTTATTTATCAAAAAAATATCGTAAATAAACAAGCAGTGTTATTTTGATTTGCGTGCTTATTCTAATTTAATTATATATATATAGTACCTAAATGAACACAAATAAATAATAATAGATAAAAGTTTACTTTTTATATATGATTTCATCCCTTGCAATCTAAGAAGTGTTTTAAATCAAGATTGGTGTGTTCGAAAAGGGTGCTACATCTTCTGAAACACGCCTTTACCCATCAGTGTGCTGCTTGCAACCCTTTGGTCCATAATGCTGAGCACATCGCTTCACCACTTTTTTGCAAAGGTAACAGAAATGTGCTTGACACGCCCAGCAAAACAAGTGATTGTTGTTTCCCGCCTACACAATAATTACCAACTCAAGAATCATCTCCAAGAAGTTGTATGTTTCCACATTGTTATTGACCTTTCATTTTTTTACCTTTAGGTTGAACTGGCGGCAATTAGGACATATCTGACCGCGCTGAGGAAACTGACCGTGCGGTGCAAACAACTGAGCTTGAATCTGAAAAACTTGTCGTTCATTCATTTCATTCCATTCTTGGATAGCGTCCTGTGGGAATAGCTCACATGTTCCCTCTCTTTCCCCCCCCCCAAGTAAAAAAAAGGGTTATTACTTTAGTTCCATGATCTGCTATCTACTTATGCATATATATGTAGGAATCCACAAACCTGAAATGTTCATAACCAGTGATAGCTTTGTTGCAACGGTAGCAAAAGAATTGGCCACAGTTATTACAAACCATTTTATTACAGCCTCCGGTTCTTGAGATGGCCATTTTGCAAGACGGGCATTGCTTTGCGCTTTGCTTTATCACACTCACACTGATAATCTCATTGATCATTTCCCTTTCTTTTCGCCTTTGTTCCTCTCCCAGACATGAAGAACTTTGACGTTCCTACAAAATAATGTTACATGTAATAAAGAGGCTTCCAGTTTAAATGCCAAGGATTGATCAAATGTGATACCTCCAAGATTTGAAGCCTGAGCTCCGGGCTCATACAGGTACCTCCCACGTGTCGCTTTTCGTTACAGAGAGTACAGAAACTGTAGTAGCACTTGAAACATAAAGCAAACTGGTCCTCGTCTTCTATGCAGGGGGTTTCACATCTAGGACAGTAAGCAACGTCAGTCATGGATTCCAGTGTTTTCTGTAACATTAGAGTTTCCCAACGTTGATACGCTTCATCTCCCAACAATCTCTTCAATACACCTGGAGGTACAATCTCTCCACATTTCGAGTCTGGACACTGAAGCTTGTTGACTGTGCCTTCAGAGACATGTATGTCTGTATACGTCTTCATACATTTTACACAAAAGAAATGCTCACATGGTAACTTAACAAAGTCAAAACCTGTTGAGAGGGAGAAAAAAACAAAAGTGGTGAACCAACCCTAAACCCATAGAGTACTGAAAGAAGAAACAAGTTTTAAATTTACCTGCAGATTCAGAGAAACATATACAGCACTCGTGTAAGCTCTCAAGGAAGCTCTCACGGCGTTTCTCGTCGTCATAACTCCTAATATAGGGGATATCTACATCAGGTGAACGACTTCCAGAGACAGCACGTTTATCTCTAGAAGATGTAACGCCATAAGGACCAAGAACAATCTCATTATCAAAGCCGAGATGAGAAACAGACGAGTTCTGTAACCAATCTGTCCACTGGTACAAGACTTCTTGCCCTGGCTGTTCAGTCCATATCGAATCCAGCATGGAGCAGAGGCTCGAGATCTTATCAGGGGTTCATCCACTGAACGCTTATCAAGTAGTAAGGCGGCAAGTGGCTAGGATAAGCATTTGGTAACAAACAAGTCAACACAATCGGAGGAAGGTGCTGGGCTTGGAACGAGTATAAGAAATCATCTGACTCTTTGCTTGAATCAGCTTGTAAGTAGAGCTTTGCAGAGATAGTATGTTCACTAGTTGCCTCAACGTTTTACATGAATCTACAAAATAAATAAATAAATAAATAAGACTCCTAGAACACTTGTTTATGTCACATATAAGTATGAAAGATTATTATATATTGACCTGAAAGTATCGCATATCTTTATGCCGTTCAAGGATGAACATGTTACCTCCATAGATATACCCTAGTGCCAGAAGCTGCATAGAATAAGTAAAGTCTACATGAACAGAGAAACTGAACACACAACAATAGCATTTTGGAGGTTAGCATAATTCAAAGTCTTAAAACTTTACCTCATCTTCTTGTAACTGATCATTCAACCTTAGCTGCTCATCGGTTAGCTCCGGCTCAGTGACGTTAGATCGCAAATCATTCAGAATAGTCAACATGATATCTTCCTTCCTTTCAATCTCAGGGCTCTGCTTATCCTCCGAGTATACACTTGAATTATCATTATTAACCGGATTTGAATTATGTTTCAGGTCTAAGGTGCTTAACTCATCGGCCAAGCAATCAGTAGCATCGGGTTCAGTTGAATTCACCTCTGATTTCTCCACGGAGGGAGGTGCGGACTTTGATCCACCACGGCGGCGCCGAATACGGCGAGGTTTTGTGGGGTGATCGAGGTTTTGCGATGGCTGAGAAGTAGAAGTAGAGGGAGAAGCAGCAGAGAACCGATCCGTGGAGGTCGTGTCTTCTTGCTGATGCTCCGATTGGGGATGATCGTTGACTGGATTCACGACCGGAGCAGTTACGCCGTCACGGCGAATGTAGCGGCGGTCGTGATTCCTTCGACTCATGGCGGTGGAGGTAGAGACGTGGGGGTGGGGTCCAGAGACAGCTTTAGTTCCCCGACAGGGAAGAAAAAACCGTATTTATTATAGAGAGATTGGTCTGAATTCCGACACAGAATCGGGTCAAAATAGCCCAACAATTTTAAATTGGGCCTTAATTATAGTCCAAAATGTTGAACGCAGTTTTGAATAGTCATGGTTATTCAGTTCTCGGTTGGTTCTTTCGTTTCTTTAGTTTTTCGATTTTAGAAGTTCAGAATCCATTCGGTTATTTAGAAAATTTAATTCTGTTATTTTGGCTTTCGGTTTGTTCAGATTAAAAAATTAGGAATCGATTAATATCTGAAGTAATTTCAGATTCCATTCAGTTCCAGTTTAGTTAAAAGTAAAAAAAATTGAGGTTTTCGGATTTAATATCAATTTTTGGGTTTTTGGATAAAATTTAGATAATTCAGATAATTTTAAATATTTCTGATAAAAAATTATGGTATTTCAGTTTTTATGGTATTTTGGTTTATATTTATATTATTTAATTACTTCAAAAATAAATATATTTTTTTAACTATGAGAATTGCATTACTTTAAAAAAGAAAAGTGAACAACCAAAACAATCAAGATAAAACCAAAACTAAAATCAAGAAAACCCCCGTAAAAACACATACTAAACATAGCCGTAATACACTCTCCCAACCACTTCCACGACCACCCATATCCTCAAAATAAACTATACTATAGAAATTTGGGTACCTATTTAGTTCTCGGTTCGGTTCTGGTTCAATTTTAAAATATAGAATCCGCTAGGGTAATTAATAAAATCCAAACCCAAACTAAATTTTGTTTTTGGTTCGGTTTGGTTCTCTGGTTCCAAATAAATATGCTTAGGCCTACTTTTAATCAAGAGACCGTCTTTCGTTAGCTTATCTGGTGGTTTTTTCGGCTAAATCAGTAGTCCTTATATCCATATTAATAGTTTGTCGGACACCTTGTAATGGGTACTACAATCGGATATATTCAAACCTCAAAAACAAAATTAAATTTGAATAAGAAATAAAGCAATAAAGTGGGAAAATGAGATTATCAAAAGATTAAAAAGCCATTATGTTTGTTCCACATCCCCTATATATTAATTGAAAATCATTTAATAAATAGTAACCTTATATTTTGTAATATTTACAAAGTACGCTGAGGTGGCGCTTGATTAGAACATAATTTCGCTTATATGGCATGATTAGAATCAATTGGAAACTGCCAATGTAACACTGATGCCTCATGGTCCAAAGAGACAATGATAGGAGGGGTGGGCTGGATTTTGCGTGATCATCAGGGCCTTCTACTGTGGGCGGGAGCAAGGAAACTGCCAATGATGAAGTCGGTGATAGAAACAGAAGCAGAAGCAATAAGCTGGGCAGTTCAAACTCTGGTGGGCTTTGGGTACAAAAAGGTGATAATCGAAACTGACTCTCTTGTGTTGGCAAGAATGCTCAATGGAGAGGAAGAGATCTGGCGAGTGTTGGAACCCATCTTGCAAGGGATAACCTCATCTTTGGCAGTCAATGCAGCGTATAAAGTGGTGTACTATCCCCGGAGTGGTAATAAGTCAGCAGATAGAATAGCGAAGGAGATTTCAACGTTTACGTCCTTTGTCCCTAAGCTATATTCTATGGTGTCTATGTGGTTGAATTCATGTTTTGAGGCTGATAAGCCATTTGTAAGAAATTGAATTGGATTAATATAAAGTTGTTGTTGAGCCAAAAAAAAAAAAAAAAGAGAATCAATTGGAAAATTAGTTAGTCCAATGTCAATTTGCTAGGAAGAATATATTAAACCTAAACTTTGTTATATGATCAACAACTTATACACGAAGTCTAAAAAATATAGTAACAAAGAAATGCATTACGTTTCTGAGAGGCCGTTGCGGCCGCGGAGAAGGAGTGGTGTGAATCAGGGACGCGATGTGGTGCGCAGAGAGAAGGACAGTTGAAGAAAGAGAGGGAGACGAGAGATGTGGAGAGAGCTCTGAATGTTGTGGAGGAGATGGAGAGAACGGAGGAGCAATTTGTGAAGGAGATGGAGGTGACGAGGCGGAACTGGGAGCCGGCGTCGCAGGTTATGGCGGTGGTGGGGGTTTGGAGGAGGGACGGTGGTCGCAGGGGTTTTTACGGTAGGAGTGTTGAGAGGTTCGAGGGCTTTGACATGTTGTGGCCTGTGGGTCTAATGGAGGTGCGAGGAGTGGGAGAGATGTTTGGAGAAGTATTTGGGGAGAGGGAAGGAGCGTTTATATTGATGCTCGACGTTGCAAGGTTGATCTTTGTTTGTGGGATTGCTAATCACTTGGTAAGTCTTTTTCATTCGATCTAAAATCAAGATCTTTCATGCTTTTCAATATATGTTGAAGCTGTTGAAACGATTTGGAAAAGTATTAATGTGCTTATGAATACTTATCTCTATTTTGATTGTCTGTAGAAAGCACCATATTTGTGTAAGAAAGATGAGATTGTGCTGAACTGTCCTCATGTATGTGTATGAACGTTGGTATGTGTTTTGTCAAAAATATATCCTTTGAATCCATTAGACAGAGTTATGTATTTGTTTGTGTTTGTAGGTAAAAGAGTCACCTTCTTTATAAAAAAAAGGACTTGGTAGCAGCAGTAACTATAAACTTTGAAAAGTAATTCTATCTCCGGACTTAGAAGCAGCAGTAACTCCTGGAGGTGTATCTTTGTCTTGTGGCTACACTCATCAGCCATGTTTTGGATCTATTGCTTTTGGAAAATGAACCATTCAGTCTCTAAGCTATTTTTGAAGAGGTAACTAACTATGTCCTCAGATTAACCAGTGATGTCCATTACTTAGACCATTTCCAATGTATTTTGCTATTTTCACCTCTAAAATAGGGGAACTCTATAATAGATGTGAGATATGCTCAAATGTATTCCCCTAAAATAGCAATCTCTAAAATATAGAGTAAAAAATAGAGGAATGCTATTTCTTCCTCTATAAATAGAGGAAAAAATAGAGATCTCTATTATAGAGGAAGAAATAGAGGTGGTTGGAGCAATTTCACCTCTAAATGCTATTATAGAGGTGAAAATAGCAATGGATTGGAGATGCTCTTACACAAAATAACTAGGTGTGCTTTGAATATGTAAGTCATCTCTCTCATAAAGCTAATCGCATCGGTGAAGAAACTATTGACGAATCTGATCGTATCTGCAGACGTACCGTCTTATGCTATATGTGATGATAAATGTATGATGCAAATTATTATTATTGGATGACAATTAGTCTTATTTTTTGTGGGTTCATCACATCTTTTGTTTTTCTGGTTGATTTAAAATACCTGTTTGGACTACTGGCTTTAAGGATTTTGTTTTGTCTCCTAGGAAAATCACTTGATGTGCTATGATAGTTCTGATGTTTTTGTTCAGCACTAAAAGTCGAGAGTTTGAGATGAGATACTTTTTTAAGTTTCAGATGTTATATTTATATTTAGGCCAATATAGTGATTGCAGAGCTTCTAATCTTCCTCTTTGTCTTCAATTTTTCTGAAGGTCATGGTAAGCAAGACGGAAGGTAATCCGTTTGCGGAGGAAAGTAGTCATAAATACACATCTTCTCGGTCCAGTGCCTGGATGTTTGAAAATGACTACTATAGACCATCAGCATTACTTGGAGACTGGTGATATACAAGGAGTTTCAGGGATGATAGAGTTCCTTTTAATATGTGGACTGGAGGTGCAATACGTGGGAGATAAGCAACAAATCTTCTAGAGATTTTGAGAGGCCGTGTGGTTTTAAAAATGGTCGGACCATCGGAGGTCGTTTGAGGAATGGCCGCCACCTGCTTCAGATACTAATACTACTGTGATGAACTCTTGGGAACCAGCTAGGAATGTTAAATGAAAGTTTTTATATAATTAATTACATAAAATTGAGTAATTTCATTTTATTTCTATATATTACAGTTTTTAATTAACAAATATCTAAATCAAAATAATTTGAAGTATACCAGGGTTCATAGGAGGAGTGTTCAAGCCGGTAAAACCAAACCAATTAAAATCGAACAAAACCAAAATAGAGAAAATTATTTGGATTTGGTAATACTGAATATACCGAATGAACGACATTTTTAAGAAACTGTGATATATAGATATGGTTTGGTATATAAACCGATCAAACTGAATAAACTGATCAATTCAAATATAATAGTATAATTATATGTAAATTATATAAGATAATTAGGAATAAATACATAATTTATTTTATTGATATGATTTTCATATTTAAAATGTTTATTTTAATAATTTAATATTTTATTTTAAGTTGAAAGTTATGTTTAGTTTTGTTTACAAATATGTATACTAATGTTTAGTTATTTATAATATTATGGATTACTAATTTTTATTATTTTTAATCTATAAAATATTACAATTATTAACTTAATATGCTTACTAATTATTTTAAATAGTAAAATAAAAATAAATAAGGCGATTCAAAAACCAAAATATATGTATGTTATATAAAAGCCGATATTTAATCATATAAAGTAAAATCCATAAAATATTTTAAAAGATAGATAAATTTATGATTTTTTTGGTATAAAACTGAATAAGTAAAAAACTGACAGTATGTAAACCGAACCAAACCAAAGTAAATATATGGTAACTATTTTTTAAAAACCGAAAAACCAAAAACTGAAAAAATTGAACCGAAATTAAACCAATATCCGAATTGAATACCTCCACTTAATAGATTTAAATTTTAACATGGGCCAAGCCTAACCATATATCTATGAACCCATTTTAACATCCATAGAACTCAGCCAATTCCACTCAGCATATGACAATTTGAGCTGTGTACCCCAGTTCAGACAGTTAGGTCTAAAAACAGCAGAATTATATGTTTAGACTTTTGAATTTCATTTTTTTCGTATGATCTCGTCCCGCGCAAGGCGCGGGTCTCTACCTAGTTTAGCATAAAAAGCAATTATGTGTTGTCTAAATATGTCCACCCTCGTGTCTTTGATCAAAGACTTCAAGGAGAGAGAGGAGACGGTTCTAAGGGCCACTATAGAGTGATTTTGGGGGCAATTTACTTTGTGTTTTTGGTAAATTTTCAAACCAGAAACAACAAGATATTTATGTTTAAACGATCCATAGTTCGTCTTAAAATAACACGAAGTCGCTTTTTACCACAAAGAATAGAACAAATCAACAGAAAAAGATCTTGCATAGGAGGTTTCTCAATGTTCCACTTCTAAAATTTCCCCGAAATTTTTATTAAAGTGCGTATATTACGAATATCTGTAACCAAAAATTCAAACCTAACCCAAATCGAAAAACCAATGTATCCGGTACAAAATATAAAAAATATCTGAATGGATCTTGATGGGTGATACAAAATATATCCGAACCCAAAATGTTATTAACCGAACCCGAACAAATAACTCCGATAACCCAAAAACGAAAAACCTGAAATCATATCTGAAGAAGCCTAAAATTATTATTTAAGCATAAAATTATATTTTTGGAGTTTTTTTCTTCTCTTTTGAAGCCATTTGAATGTATTTGAATTTGCAGGTTTTTCAAATCTGAGACACACTTTTGAAGACTTCTCAGAAGACTTTCGGAAGATTCCTCGTAAGACTTCTAAGCAAGTCTTCTAATGTATTTTATGCTAAAAGACTTCTCACAAAGTCTTCTTCGGAAAGTCTTCCGAAATCTTCTACCCAAAGTGGTACAAAGGAATAGGAATGATGTCAAATGGAGTCCAAACTTATCTATGTTGAGGAATGATATCTACCTTCATGTGTAATAGTTTTGTTTATGGTATGTTTTATGATTTGTATGTGTACTATTTTAGTTGTGATTTTTTTTGTAAACCTGAAGAGATGTTAATCAAAAGAATTTGGTATATATATTGATGTTTTCCAAAAGTACTTGACATTATTGAAGTTATTGCTACAACATACAAAGAAGTTTTTAAACCATTCTACTCACTCATAACAAAACATAACAACTCAAAAACTTAGTCAAATTTACCAAAACTAAAAGAGAAGACTTCACAAGAAAACTTAGTCAAATTAACAAAAGATCAAACTTGAATTTTAAGTGAAAGTTGAAATTTTAAATATTATGTAAGTTAAAAAAATTATACCTTGTGATAAAAAAAAGATGCATAAAACCACATGACCTTGATATTCTTGAAATTACTTAACACTTTTGAAAATTAAAAACATACCTTAAAGTTACTTAACAATTTTGAAAATCTAACGTAGAAGACTTTTTCTCTAAAAGACTTTTGGAGAAGTCTTCTAGGATTAACTAGAAACATTAGTAAACATAAATACTTGAAATCTCATAATTATCACCAAATAAGTTATGAATTTCATCCACGAGCTCTAATATTGACTAATACACACGAATTAATAAGAAAATATTAAAAAAATATTTTAACTGTAGAGAAAATGAAAGTATATTAAACATTGACGTAGAAGACTTCCTAAGTAGTCTTCTCAAAGAAGAATTATACGGAGGTCTTCTAAGTTTTCTATTTAGGTCATTTTTGCAATTGCAAATTTATGATGGAAGACTTCTTAAGAAGTCTACTCTACATAAGACATCTTGAGAAGTCTTCCATTATAAATATTGGCTTAATTTTGAATTTAAGAAATTCTCAAAAATGTCAGAGAAGACTTTTCGAGAAATCTTCTCGGATAAACAGGTTAGTTTTGCAATTGACCGAAGTTTGTCAGAAACTTGACTTTTTTATAGAAGACTTCTCGGGAAGTCTTCTCAGAAAAGACTTATACAAAAGTCTTCTGAAAGTATTCTCAATGTCACAAGTAGTCTACTTGGGATACTTTTGCAATTGACTATATTTGATTTTTCCAGAAAATACTTCTCTAGAAGTCTTCTCTCGTAACTAAAGATTTGACCAAAACCCGGAATTCTTCCAAAAGTAACTATTTTACCAAATAGTGAGAAGACTTCAGCAAAATTTTCAGAAGATTTGTGTAAAAGTTTTTCCCGAGAAGTCTTCTATAAAAAAGTCAAATTTCTGACAAACTTTGGTCAATTGCAAAACTAACATATTTATCCGAGAAGACTTCTCGAGAAATCTTCTCTGGGATTTTCAGTTTTTTTTTTTCTTAATAAAGGAAAGTTAGAAGACTTCCCTAGAAGTCTTCTTGATGGAGAACACATCTAGCGAAGTCTTCTTAAAGTCTTCGCAAAACAGATCTAAGAAAAAAATGATTTCATACCTTGAGCCTGTAAGATTACTTGATTAGATTCTCCTAACACTCAGAACTTCACTACAAAAGCTACCAAGTCGTTAATGACCACGAATCATGAGCTTCAATGTCTCTATGAACCTTAAAAGCTTGAAATCAAAATCGTGGTTTTTTTTAATGAATTTAAAGAGAGTCAAATAGATGTGATTTGTGTGCATAAGTAATGAAATATTAAGTGTAAAAATGAAAACTTTAGTGCATTAAGAGCTTCAAATTAATTGTTCATGATTGTTAGTGTATTGATGGCAATGACAATATTGTAAATACTTTGTGAAGATGAGGATGACAAGATAAAAGAATCATTTTCCAAAAAAAATGTAATGGCATTTTTGTGAATAACTCAAACTTCTAAGGTGAATAGGGAAAAATAAAGTTTCAAAAAAAACATAGGTTATTTTTGTGTTTGAAAAAAAAAAACTAATAAAAAAATTACATGTGAAATCACATATCTAATTAAAATGAGAATATCTATATATATAAAAAGATGTTTGGTTCACTCCTGGGATGTCCACGTCGGATCCAGCCTAGAAACTCATTTTATAACCTTGCGCCACGTGTCCACCCTTTGCTTCCCGTCATTTCATTAAAAAGAGAGAGTTCGTCTTGGGCTTTATATTGTTATCGGGAAAAAATTGTGATGAGTTTCGACGAAAGATGTGGGTTTCTTTGTGGGTTTGGGCTTTATATTGTTGTGAATATACGTAGCATGTCTGTTAATACTCTTAAACAGTGTCGTTTTTGTAAATTAGGGTTTATCGCCTTCTTTCTTTTCCGCCGTTAAAAGAAAATTGAGATGTTCGATTTTGACGTTTGATCTTCGTCTTCTTCAACTTAAATGCTCCCACTACAGATTCATCCCATTAAGCTTCTTATGAAATCCATCAACCACGATCTAGCTTTTAATGCAAGTTTCTTTTGTGCAAAGCGGTGTATCTGCGAGTATATAAAGGTAGACTTGCTCCTCTCAAATCCATATTCTCAATCTTTCTTAGTAGACTTATTTTCCTGAAATGGCTCTCTCAGAGAGTTTTTTTTTCTCTTATTTGAAGTCTGGCAGGTGCTCCGCCACTGTTGAGGTCTCACTGCGTTTCTCGGAGGCTAGTAATGTCATTTCACGGTGGAGATGTAGGTTGATATTCCGGCGAGCTTCTCTATATTTCTTCTTTCTTATAACTTTCAACCTCTGTTTCAGGGACCATTATGAAGGCCACTATTAATTCTAACCGGCGACCTGCTCTCAGCATTAAACATGTATAATCTGTTTCGTTTATGGGAGATGTTTTCGAGTTCAATTTTTTGGTTTTTACTCCTTTCATTTATGTATTGCAGTCAACCTTCATTCAAGCCACTGTGTACCAGCATCTTATCAAGACAGGTTCAATTTATTCCATAAGCGGTTTTGATGTGACTCAGAGCAATCTGAACTTAACGCTGTCCGACTCTTCTCTATCGATTTGACTCAATCGTCGAAGTGCGTCTCCACCGTCGAAGTGTGTCTCATCAGATTCTGGGAGGCTCTCCCTCGCTCTTTTATCATCTATCTACCAGTTATATGATTGTCCATTGTAATCTATTTCTGTTTGAAGTTTGACTTTGAACTCTGATTTTTCATTTTTATGCAGAGAAAATGGAGAGATGCCACCAAAGATACGTTTCTTCAAAGACCAAATCTAGAAAGTTGGAGTTTATCCCGAAGAGTTCATAGACAAAGAAGTTTATATGGATTTGGATGATGTTGAGGTGAACCCATATGCTTGCTTTTGTTTTTAATTTCTTGGACAGACATTGCTTCCCATCATCCCTAGACTTGATTTCCTTCTTTCCCCTTTTCAGGAGAAGCAGGAGAAGCCTGGAGAACCAGAAGCTGAACTTTCCATACTCAGGGCTATTAATAATAAGCTTCAACGCTCTTAAAATTAACTTGTGGAGTTTAGGTCTCCTTGCAACTGTTCTATACAAGTGAATCTGCATCTTGGTTTAGGTCTCAGTCTTTATGTAGATGGAGAGAGAGAGAGAGTACTAATCATATTGTTACGTTACGTTCAAGGCCTATGTTAACGCTAGGAGAGCAGAGACTTTGCTATATTGTTATTGTCTCAAACATCGTTAAATATATGCAAGATTCTGTAAATAAGGTAAACAAACTGAAGAAAGCAAAGTATTTAAGTTTGATGGTAATAAGTACTAAACACTAACCAGAGTAATATTATTGATGTTGTGTTTGCAGGATGTTATAAAAGCTACTCCCTCTATTTTTAAAAGATGCATATTCTAGACTTTTCACATATATTAAGAAAACTCATTAAATATGCATTGTTTTTTGTGAATAACAATTTTTCACAACTTTAAGCCAATAGAAATTCAATAAACACCATTAATTTTTTTGAAACTTACAATTTTTCATAAAATCATACATTGAAAAAGTAAAAAATGTATCTTTTTAAAACAAAATTTTTTTCTAGAAAATACATTTTTTAGGAACGGAGGGAGTATGTTGGAGAGCTGTTCAAGAGTACTTCAAGGTTTAGCTTTCAACACTGTTGTGTGGAATGATTCTGTTATCTTTGTAGATAAAAGTATGAGATGTAGTGAATGACTTCTTATAGGTTTTACAGTTTACTTCTATGTTTGTTTTTTTCCTTCTGTTCTCTTATATCTCATGTAAATTTAAGTCGGATAAAAATCAATGTAAAATCTAAAAATAATGTATTTTCTCTTTTTTTTGCTCAAGTTCTGTATATAGTAAGCAAAAAGAGAAGAATGTTCATCAAGAAAAAAAGCTACATTATAAAATTCAAGTGGATGAGAAGAAGAAGTGGAAGCAAGGAAGCTTGCCACTAGAAGAGAATGAAGAAGAAGCTTGGAGCGCAAGAAACGGAGGAAGAAGAAGAAAAAGCGTGAAGAGCAAGAAAGGAAGAAGAAGAAGAAGTCAAGGAAGAAGACAGAAGAATAAACGTAAGTTATTTTGGATAAAAGCTAACTAAGTTAAGTTGTTAAGATAGAGTTGTGGTTGCAGCTTGTTTTAGGACTATCATTGTATTTTAAGGAATATCATTGTGTTTTAAGGAATATCATTGTGGTTGCAGCTTGTTTCAGGACTATCATTGTGGTGAAAGTATTGTTTTTAACTTGTTTTTATGACATTTTGATTGTGTTTCAAGTGTTGTTTTTGTACTTATTTGGAAGGAACAAATAACAGTTCCACGCATTACCGCTGCGACTACTTTGAACTACAGCAAATAAGAAGAAGCGGATGGAGGTGGTGAGGGTAAAAAGAGTTGCAGTAACATTTAAAGGAGTGCCGTAACAGTCAAAAGAGTCACAGAACTGAATCTCACCTATCGCTGAATTTTTAAGCGATCAATAACTGCCCAGAAACTGCCACTGCGTCTTTCATTATTAACACCAGCTTCATGCAAACTCAGGAAACTTGTGTTTAAAGCAACAAATATAGACTACTTTTTGTGTCGCTAACGCTGGACGCAGCGATCAACAAAAGAAAATTCCCATAGTTATGTAAATAATATGGTTATAATGACCATAGCCTGAGCTACATCCTAACACCAAAACATGGTTCAAAGACCAAAACACCAATACATGTATCAGAACATACATCCTTCCTACTCTGATCTACTCTGAAATAAGAGAATCTATTCATGTTCTCTGGAAAACCACCACTGGTAATCATACTTTCAAGCATCCTAAGACTTGGTTCTTCAAAATCAATCCTACAGAATCTTATTTCACCACCATTAATGTATGTTCCATCTGCTGCCTAGTATCCCCCAACGTGTAAACGAATGGGAACTCTTCTGTTTACAAGAAATATATCACACAGATTAAAACACAAGATCAAACCTATGAAAAGAAAAACTCGGTATAAAATATAAACTTACCTATTCATCTTCTCGATTTCAACTCTCTCACCAATCTCAAACTCACGAACACAGCTTCTCTCGATTTCTCACAAGAAATAAACGATACCCAAAATCTCTCTCTTTCGAAAATTAGGGTTTCATCCCTTATCTCCCAGTAATGAGACTTTTACGACGAAAGTTAAAAAGTGATAATGGTAAATTACATGATATTCCAATTAAACATTGTGTTGTTTTTAGTAACAAATCATGTTGTTTCACGAACTTTAACGGACAAGTAACAGAGGGTATGATTTCATTAAGATAATTTAGGTTGGGGGGTTTTCCGTTAAATCTTTAATTCAGGGGTTTTTACCCGAAATAAACTTAATTGGGGGGATTTTGCGTTAAAAATCCTTATATAAAACTAGTTCCATCAGGGTAGTGTGACCAAACTACACCAAACTACGAAATCTGAAAATGCCACACAGACTCATAATCTCATAGACTTCCTGTTTCAGTCGTCTTATGAGCCCTCAATAATTAAAACAGTCTTTAGGACACCAAATCGAATTCTTAGGACACCAGATCGAAGCTTTTACGTGATGTTCTCTTGAGTTATAGATTGTTTATACATACTTCTCTTACTCTCTTTCTTAAGTTAATCAGAAACAGAGTTCCAGAAGCAGAAAGTACAGTTTGAGCCGCAACTAAAACAAAGAAATGCTAGACTCAGGTTTTAGAGAAAAGACACAAAGTAAAATATGAAATTGGAAAAAATATGAAGCTGGTGGTTGAGCTGCAGAGACAAGACGTACAACTTGAGGAGAAGACGCATAATGTAATAGGTGTATCAACAAAAGATGTGACTGAGTTGTAGGAACATAAATCACAGCTTGGGTTGCAACTCGAACAATCAAAATCTAAGATTAAATATTTGGAGCAGAGGCAAATGAACAAAGATCATGATGAAGAAAAAAAAGTTGTTGAGCTCGGGTAAAGAAAGCCTAACTTGAGTTCAAATCAGGCGATCAAAATCTATGTTCTAAGAATCAGAAGATTCAAACAAGGTAATAGATATTGAATAAGCAAAATCTGTGGATGAGTGATATGGACAGAGGCATTGCTTAAGTAGAAATTTGAGAATTCAAAAACTATGATTGAAGCTCTGGAAAAATTCGAAAAATATAGTAGATGAATACAAAGAATTGGTGGTAGAGCTGCAAAGGCAAATAATTACGTGTGTTGCAAGACTCAACACTATAAACATCTCATTAAAAATCATTATATTTTTGAAAAGAATATACAAAGTTAAACAATGTAAAATGTTTGCACATGAAATTCTACAAATAAATAGAAAAATAATTATAGTATTAGCTTATTTAAATTATGTCAAAGTGAACCTACATCTAATTTATTGAAAATGTAAATTATACGGCAGAGGCATATGAAGATATTTCGTATGTTTAGATAAAAATATACATTACACTCCGACTTATCCGATAGAATTTTTACTCATTATTTACTAATGGCTTATTTTAATTATGTCAAAACTGAGTTGATGTTCATAAATAACCAGACAGCCTATATATCTCTGAAAACAAGAAAAAAAAAACAAACTAAACTGGAATCAAACAGATAAAATCCTCAAATAATTTTAGTATTAGAATTACCAAATATATTTAAAACACTACTTATAAACTGAACTACCTAAAAAACCAAATTACCAGAATATTTTTTTCCCAAAATGTTTAAAAATTACCCGAAAGAACCAAATTTTCTAAATAATTTAAATCCAAAATATTTAATTTACCCGAGTTACCCGATATTTAATTTAAAATAACTAAAACTGATTTAATATCTGAAAGATCTGAAATTATCCAAAACCTCAGAACCGAATTGGAACTAATATTTTAGTGGACATTAGTCCAATCCTGAAATTGTTTCGCCAACCGAATTAAACAGAAACATATTTTAAAAATAACCAAACTGTTCATATCTCTCTAGAAAAAAAAATGAAAAAAAAACAGACTGAACCGAAAACCAAAAATGTATCCAAATATTCAAAGTATTGTTTATATACTTAAAACTATTAATTATAATTATTTTAAAACTACCAAATAATTTTTAAAGCATTACTTATAAACTGAATTACCTGGAAAACAAATTACTGAATACTTTTTATCCAACTTTTAATAAAATTATCTGAATTACCCAAAAGTTCTGAATTATCCAAATAATTTATATCCAAAATAATTAAATTTACTTGAGTTACCTGTTATTTAATCCCAAACTAGATACGAATCCGCGCTGTGCGCGGATATTATTTTATATAATTTTACTAAAATTATCCATATTATGTTATACGGTTTCGAATTTGCCAGTTTTTTATGTTATATAATAGGTGGATATAATAAACATTTTTAACATCTAAATTATATATTGTCTTTATAAGTATATAATTGATTTGTATTATAACATATGTTGTACTTGATGCTAGTTTGTAATGTATAATGTTTCATATGTAGTAGGGATGGACATTCAGATACTCATTCGGGTTTGGTTCGGGTATACTTAAATTTAGAGTTTTCGAAGTTAAAATTTGAGTTTTATTGGTGACAAAAAAGATTAGCTCCATTTGGGTATTTATAAATTTTGGGTAGAGTTCGTTTGGATCTTTGTGGATTCGGTTCGGGTTTGAATAACCCGTTAAAATTATTTTAAATTTTTTAAAAATCATATATGCTTTAATTTTTAAAAATCTAAAAATAAAATAATATGTTACATATAAATTTGAAAAATGTATGATGAATACCTAAATTTAACATATAAATTAGTTTGTCGTTTATATTTGGATAGAAAATTAATAAATATTTTAAGTATGTTTAGTGTTTTGAGTATTGTTTGATTATTTTAGACATTTAATTTTATTATTTTTATATATTTTTAAATATTTTGGACAATTCCAAAATATCTAGTATTTTAGATATTTTATATATTAAGCCTACAAATTAATATATTTAAGTATGTAAATATATTTGGATACATTCGAATATCCAAAATACTTTGGTTTGGGTCAGTTTTGGTTCACTTAATACCAAAATTTTAAATCCATTCAAATATTTAACTAATTTCTGTTCAAATTCAGTTCTTAGGATTCAGTTCAGTTCTTAGGATTTGGGGTTTTCGCCCAGCTCTAATATGTAGTAAATTAGTGGTTTGATTTAGGGATTGATTGTGATATTTTCTTTAATTAAGGAGGTGATTTTGTTAACTCTTTATATTATTTTAAATTAGATTATACAAAATAATTTAGCTCAACTAAACATAATTTCTAATACAATTTTAACCAAAATAATTTTGTTTAATCTAATTATTAGTTTCGAGTTTCATTTCATTTCTTGAACATTATAGTTATCAAAATGTATTATTGAAAAATACACACGCTTAATTTTGCTTTAGAAATTTCATATTAACATTAGGATTAATAACTTTTTTAAAAAAGTTATGTTGATATTATTAAATATATCACAATTTGTTAGGGATTTATATAGGTTACATTTTTTGTGGAAAAATATTACACATTTGGTCCATCTAATATTAATTGATAGTCTTTTAAAATACATTACTTTAGCCAGTAAATAATATTTTCGTTTATGGATTAGACCCATTAATCAAACACGATATAAGAGAGATACAAAATATATTTATGAATAATAAGTGGCAGATAGATGACGTCAAATGTAATTGAAAACATATGTCTTTCATTACTATTTGATGGATTGGGCTCATCAAATAAACATATTATTATTTGTCCATTATTATTTGAAGGTAGACTATAAGCAGAGCCATGTCTTGATTATTATAAGAATAATTTAATTTTGTATTGTTTTTCTATTAGTATATAACCGAAGGTATGTTTAATACGACGTCGGTTTAGTTGTATGTAACGATGTTGGTTTAATTTAAGATTTTTTTACTCTCCAAGACACTTTATGTCTTTGAATTTACTCTCCAAGACACATTGCACATGTGATATACTTCTTCCTTAGTCATTGTCTTCTATACCCTTATGGTAGAGAAAGTAGAAAAAACAAACCGGTTGAAATCCTATATTTTGGTTTACCAATTGTACCAACCCTATCTTTAATTCAGATTGACACATTTTTCTCTCTCTCTCTTTTACAATTCTCTCTCTCTCTCTCCAACACTTCCTTTTTGCGGCGATTTCTGAAAACCCTAGATCTAAGTTTTTTACAGTCTCTCCTTCCATCTCCTTGCGTTCTTCACACACTCTCCGCCACTCCGCCGTTCTTAAATATCCGCTGCTTCCTGTACTTGTCACAGTCGCTAGCTCCTATGGAGGAAGATCACATCCACTCTCCACTCGTCAGCCAATACGTGGCACAGCTTTACGGCTCAACTTCTCACAGCAAGTCAACAACTGGTGAACCCGTCCACGCTTCACCCATCCACGCCTCACCCATCCACAATCCCCAAACACCTTCATCCCCATAAATGTTTCACCCGTCCACTCTTCCTCCGTCCATGCTTCACCCGTCCATGCTTCACCCATCCACACCTCACCAATCCACAATCTCCAAACACCTTCATTCCCCATCAACGTTTCACCCATCCACGCTTCTACCACCCAAAATCCTTCCGTACACAGCCCACCCGTCCACAACTCAAGGAAATGCAGTTGGATCTATAAATGTCAAACCAAAAACAAGAACAAACTGAAACCTTCAATTTCTGTCAAGAACAGCTCCAATAAAGACAAAAATTTAGTGTACTCGTCGCTTCCTCTACATCCAACACAATAAATTCACGTCCTTATCAAAGCTGACTTACTTCTCAAGTTTCAATTTTGGCCTTTGATTGAAACCACAAGATCCAAATCCGACGGTCAAGATTAAGGTACTTCACTCAATAAGCCTAACCAATAAATGCCTCCTATGAAACAAATAAACCGAGCTCCATAGGCCAAACCGGTTTCCCTTTGAGAATCAAAAAATCAAGCTGTCTTCGATAAGGGTATATTCGTCTGTTTTTTGTCTTTGGCCAAAGGAAAGTGCTTCACATGTGCAATGTGTCTCTTAGTGCAAGAGAAAGACAGAATGTGGCCCATTATGTAATCAAACTCTTAATTTAAGTAGTTTGGTGAATTTTATATAAGTAGCGTGTGTGTATTATTGTAATATTTTAGTAAGAGTCCAAAAGTTAATGACAACTTCTAATGGTAGATAAAAAATAGGACTCTATTTTAATAGATTAGATAACTAAAAACTGATTTTATCCAATTTTTCCTAATTATCCAAAACAGAACGAACCAGAACTGAATTGAAAACCAAAATTTTATCGGATATCATTTGGTTTCTAATATTTTTACACAAATTTAACAGAAACAAACAATATTTTGATATATATTTCTAGAGTGAAAAAACTGAAAAGATCTCGAACCGAATCGAAAGCCGGCAATCAATGCATTAGCAAAATCGTTACTTCTAATGTTAGTACTGATTAAATGCAAAGATCTCAGAATTCAATTTTACATTGTGACTGCAGTTAAGGTCTGCTTCATCACTAACGAATACTAAATACACGCAACAACACATTGATAAAAGATTCACAAAATATATAAACTCACCTACTCTTATATACTACATTGACAACACCAACAATATTCATTTAAAAATATTACCACAAAACAACATCACTTTAACAAAACCACACACAACAACAAATATCCCGCGTGAATTTGTTTGTGAGAGATATTTTCAAATCTACTTCCTTTCAATATATTTCTCTAACAAATCGTAATATAAAATTTACGCAATAAAAATAGACAATAATATAGGTATATACATTGCACGTAAATCATATCCCGTGCGTAGCGCAGACCGACCCTAGTAATGATAAATAATATTTTTTATTATACATATAAATTACAAAATACTTTAAATTTATAAACAAACGAAAATATATTTATTAATCGTTATAATTCAAATTCGTGTCGCATGATCTTTAGTGATATCCAATCGGAGCTGGTGCTTCCTTGAGTTCGCGTCCTTGAAATTGTATGTCCTGCCAACAATAATCCCATATTTTAGCGAAATTCACATTTTTACACCTAATATTGTATATCATTTTACAAATAAATATATAACTTTACCGAAGCATAATGGTTAATATCTCGGTGGTGAGCTTCATCAGCTCGGATGACAAAAACCACGTCCCTCAGCGTCGCATCTTTAGGCAACCGCCAGTAATCAATCGCGATGGCCGGAGCTGGTGAGTTTTCGAACTTTCCGGCATCGATGTCAATGAGAAACTCCGTATAAGAATTCACAGCTTCTTCTTCTAAGTATCCAGTGATACGATGAGCAAGTTTGGGAGAAACTACATAAGACAAGAAATATGCGTTGAAGAAAACACCCTGGACCGCAAACACAATCGCCCGTTCATACCTTAAAAAACAAATTCAAAAGGATAAATCAGTTATACATTTTCAAAAATTTATGAAAATATTTGTCAATTAGATAACTGATCCAGGTCAAACCACAGTTGGTTCAAGAACTCAACCAAAATGTAGAAAAGTCGATATTTGATTTCACTGTCTCAATTGTATACGTTGTATTTTAAATCGGTAATTTACCATTTGGGTTGTGAGAGCTCGATGAAGGTCATGAGATGCATACGCTCGTTCTCAGCCTCTTCGAGCAAGGCTTTGATCCATCCGCCACTATGTTCGAACCTCCGTAGAGATTTCAAGTGCAAAAGCATCCCTCCCACCATTCCTGGCACCGCCGCCACGGTCTCCAGCAACATTGCATGGCACATATGCTTCCTCTATACTCAAAATATATATACATTGAAATTAGGCAATATAAGTGTCCAATATAATATGCGTGTATGGGTATTTATCAAAGGCTTGTTTAGCTATCAAGCTAAGTCGGTAGTCTAAGATGATGATTAACAAAAGGATATTTTAAGTATTGCTGAGAGTTTAAATCACTGAAAATTTTCACTAATCATCTTTTTTTTTTTTAAATACTAACATCCCAAAAACTAATCACAACTCACTTTTTTCTTTCTCCACCAAGATGTAGACGTTTCTCAAACAACCCTCATAATTAACTCATATAGTCGGGTTATGAAAAAAACAAGGTTTTTAACCGATTAATTCTTTCTTGTTTCTTTAATTAATAAGCAATCGATAGAACAGTTCTACTAGATTACCTGGAAAAATAATTGAACCGGTATCTTCAGAGATTGGACGGTCCAATATGCGAATTTGTCAGTGAAATTGGCCGGTTTGTGATGTTTTGGTTACATCAATGGACACATCCGGTTTGTATGAATCCCATGGTTGAAAACAATTCCACTTCCAAGCTGAACCGTCCGGTTTAGTAATCTTAGTCGGAGGTATACCCCAATAAGTGGAAATGACTTTGCCGTCGGCCGTTCGGACAGGATTTTCCGGCTGCCTATTCCCAGTTGTCGAAGATGGCGTGTCGGAGCTAAAAAACCGAATAGTGGGCAAGTGGCTGATGACATGTCCATTTATTCCATGTCCAGTACCTAAACCGGATGATAGTACCGAAGATGATAGCACCGGTCGAAGAGTACGGTAAATCGACCTGGAAGACATGAGTACCCAACAGATGGGTTTGGATGTAACTTCGATTAGTTTTGGGATGATAATGGAAACTTTTAATAGATTGAGAGTGGGTTTTATATCTTTGTTTTTTATATCTCTTCTTCAGATTGGTTATGTGGCAAATGAATTGGGAAGAGAAGAGTTTATATATAGTACGACTGATTATTACTAATCTCGGTCAGATTCAAAGTTTCTTGGAGGATTGTTAAGAACAGAGGAGAAGTTTGACACGCTTCGTTGCCCTGGAAAAGTAAAAGAACATGTGAGTATCATAATTTAGTTGTTATCGTTTAATAAATAATACACATCTCAAGTCTAGACTACCAAATCGACGTTTGACTTTCTGCGAACATGTGAGTATCACTCTCCTGCGAAAAATTTTCACTAAAAAAATTTCAGGTCGACGTTTAACTTTCTCTCTCCTGCGAAAAATGTGCGATTAGGTCCCCCTTGTCGCAGCCGTCACCGGGCCTCTCGCCTGAGGACGAGAATCTCCTTTCCCCTTCCTTCTTACTAAAAAATGGTTTCCTTAGTGTCAGATTCGTTGATCCCGAGTCCTCCGTTGGAATCAACTAAGCTTTCGGACAAGGAAGTCAAGGTTCTTGATTATCAAATCGAAGTCAAACTCCAGATTCCCTCTACTCCGGCAGCGATTCCAGCCCCCTCTGCTCCGACGTATGCCGAACGGTTCAAAGCGTCTCTCAGAAACCTCAGAAAGATATCAGACCCGACCTATCTCGAAGATGGTACTCCTGTAGTGCAAGCTCCTCCGGCCATCTTACTCCAAGCGTCGGAGATGTGGAAAGATCATCTTGTGGCTCAATTCCATGGCCGTAGACCTCACCCGAC
This sequence comes from Brassica napus, assembly GCF_020379485.1. Lineage (NCBI taxonomy): Eukaryota > Viridiplantae > Streptophyta > Magnoliopsida > Brassicales > Brassicaceae > Brassica > Brassica napus. The sequence continues at coordinate 14,454,865 of NC_063438.1, forward strand.
AAAAATCATTGCCGATTTGAACCCGGTGTGGGGAAAGCATGGCAACATCACCGTTCGTACCCTCTCAAGTACTAGCTGTCTAATTTACATTCCCTCGGTACAAACTAGGGACTGGGTTTTACAGGTAGGATACTGGCAAGTGGATCACTGTGGTTTCTCAGTCTACAAGTGGTCCATAGAAGACAATTTCCAAGATCAAGATCTTAGAACGGCCCCTACCTGGGCTGTTTTAAAAAGCATTCCTCCTTAGCTGTATTCTCTTGATGGCATCAGTGTAGTGGCTAGTGCGATTGGAGAGCCCTTACACACTGAGAAGTCAAGGCTCGATCCGTATCATTTCGGTGATACAAAGGTAAAGATCGAAATTACTTTGGAAAATGATCCTCCCAAGTTGGTGGAGGTGAGGGATGTACAAGGAAATGCCGTTCGAATCAGAGTGGAGTATCCTAGCCTCCCTCCTAAATGTCTAAACTGCGAGAAATTTGGACATCTCATCAATCGTTGTCTCCAGCCTCTGGTTAAAAGGAAGAAGCCACAGGTCCAGCAAACTCCAAAGCAGGACAGAATGGTTTCTACCTCAACGAAAATAAATCTGATCTCAGGCCAACTTGATGATCAACCGCCTGAAAAGGTGGAGATAGTGGAGATAGAGGATCAAGTGCAAGCTTGCGAAGTTGCCTATGAAGATCAGAAGAAGTCGAAAAAGAAGAAGAAGAAATCAAAGAAGAAGGGAAATCCGTCTCCTCCTGATACTGCCTTGGCCTCAAATATGCATGCTCCTTCCTTAGTGGGGGTGGTTTCTGAAGAAGCTCCTACTCTGGAAACAGTTACAACAGAGGCAGTAGTCATTCCTGCTCCCTCGTCTGAGACCGTAGTCGATGACAGAGGTGTGGTGGGGAAGGATAAGTTCCCTTGTGAAAGTTCTGAAGCGGCTGACTCTGAATTGATTTTGGAGGACGAAGTGCAAGAAGTGCAGGAAGAGGATCTTATCTCATTCCCAGAAGTTGATACAGAAGAGGACGACAGAATGTGGTTTAAGCATCCTAAGGCTGTTCGGAGAGCTTTGAGACAGGAAGCGCTTTGGAAATCCTCTCTGCTTAAGACGCCTCCAAAAAATGATTTCTCTTTTCGGACTCGAGGTTTCTCCTCGGGAAAGAGATCCCCTCTATAACCGCAAGTCGGTCTTCAAACTTGTACATATGAAGATTTTTTCTTGGAATGTTAGAGGTTTAAATAACAATGATCGGCAGAGATCTATTCGGAGTTGGTTAAATAACTTTAGTTCTTCGGTAGGAGCTTTTTTGGAAACCCATGTAAGAGAGGAGAACTCAGTTCAAGTTTCTGCCGGGTGTTTACAAGGATGGCGTTTTGACTCTAATTACTCAGAGATAGCAGGTGGAAGAATTTGGATTGTATGGGACCCTGTACTATCGGTTGTGGTTTTCAAAAAATCAGAGCAGATGATTGTTTGTGGTGTCTTCGAGCCAGAGACGCAGACCGCGCTCACAGTGGGTTTTGTTTATGCCTACAATACTGAAGTTCAACGGAGGAGCTTATGGGATGAGATTCAACAGGTTTCAAATCATCATCTGGTGAGGGATAAACCTTTCTTGATCCTTGGCGACTTCAATCAAATTCTCTCGGCTTCTGAGCATTTTTCTATTCTTCCATACGACTTACCGGTGAGGGGCATGGATGAATTTCGAAACTGCTTGGGGCAAAGCGATCTAGAAGATCTGGAGACTAGAGGTATCTTCTTCACTTGGTCTAATCTTAGAGAGGAGGATCCTATCATTCGGAAATTGGATAGGGCTTTGGGTAATGAAGCTTGGAGAGAAGCCTTTCCAGATATTGTTGCTCAGTTTGAAGCACCTGGAGACTCTGATCATGCCCCCTGCATTGTTGATTTGCATACGGTTTCAGAGATTAGAAAGGTCAGCTTCAAGTACTTCTCTTTCCTCTCTAGTCTTCCACAATTTTTGGAAGAAATTACTGCAGTGTGGCAGGAGGAAATTGCTGTGGGATCGGAATTGTTTTCCTTGGGCCAGAGGTTGAAAGCGGTTAAGAAGGTCTGTAGAAGGTTAAATAAAATTGGCTTTGGTAATATTCAGCAAAAAACTAAACTGGCCATGGAGGAGCTACAGAAAATTCAGAGCGAGCTTTTAGTGTCGCCAACTGATGCTTTATTCAGAAGGAAATTTGTAGCGAGGAAAAAGTGGAAGTTTCTGGACTCTGCCTTGCAGATTTTCTTTAAAACAAAGTCGAGAATCAGATGGCTCAAGGATGGGGATGCTAATACAAAGTTTTTCTTCAAGGCGGTTTTGGCTCATCAGGCTAGAAACACCATCAGATACCTGATTGATGGGCATGGTGTCAAAGTAACAAACAAGGCTCAGATTAAAGACATGGTGGTATCTTTTTTCCAACACCTTCTCGGTTCAAGTTCACTGGGTGTCTCTCCTCCCTCAGTGAGCGAATTGCAGGCAGTGATGATTTACAGATGCCCAGTCGCATTATATGATAAACTTTGTGCTCTACCATCTGAGGATGAAATTAGATCAACACTGATGACCATGCCTAAGAGCAAGGCTCCGGGACCGGACGGTTTTCCGGCTGAGTTCTTCTGGGATGCTTGGTCAGTTGTGGGTAGTGATGTTCTTGCAGCGGTCAAGGAGTTCTTTGTTGGAGGAAGAATGCTGCAAAGATTTAATGCTACTGCTATTACTCTTATCCCGAAGGTAGTAGGAGCTGATAAGCTCAATCAATTCAGGCCCATCTCGCTTTGCTCTACCATTTACAAAGTGATAGCGAGGATTCTAAAGAAAAAAATTAAGCTCTTTATTGATGAGGTGATTTAGAGAAATCAAGTGGGCTTTATGGAATCCAGATTACTCTGTGAAAATGTTCTGCTGGCTTCGGAGTTAGTCACTGATTTCCATGTAGAGGGCCGCATATCTAGAGGCTGCTTGAAGATTGATCTAGCAAAGGCATATGATAACCTTACCTGGGATTTTGTGCTTAATCTGCTAAAGGCTATTGATCTTCCAGTGCAATTGATTGACTGGATTAAAGAGTGCATCACTACAACTTCCTACAGTGTGGCAGTGAATGGTGAACTTCACGGCTTCTTTAAAGGGAAGAAAGGTCTTCGGCAAGGTGATCCGATCTCATCTCTGTTGTTTGTTTTGGCAATGGACGTTCTGTCAAAAATGTTGGATAATGGAGCTAGAAATAACAGATTCAGACCTCATCCTTCTTGTGAAAATCCTCTTATTACTCATCTGAGTTTTGCGGATGATGTTTTGGTATTCTTTGACGGTTCTGAAGAGTCTTTGGCAGGAATCTTAGAAATACTTGAGGAATTCAAACAGTTATCAGGCCTCAGTCTTAACAGAGAAAAAACAGAGCTCATGATAGATGGTGGAAGCCATTCCCGGTGCCATGAGATGGCGGAGGCGCTGGGAATCAAAGAGGGAGCACTGCCGATCAGATATTTGGGAGTGCCTCTTTCGTCGAAGAAAATGAGAGTCTCAGATTTCAAGCCTCTTCTGGATAAGGTTGAAGCTCGGTTTAACTCCTGGACAGTCAAGCATCTTTCTTTTGCAGGAAGGTTTCAATTGATTCAGGCTGTGATTTACTCTACCATCTCATTCTGGTGCTCCATTTTCATTCTTCCCAACGAGTGTATTTTGTTACTAGAGAGAATGTGTAATGCATTTCTCTGGCGAAGAGCGCCGCAATCTGCTAAGGGAGCAAAAATAAGTTGGAGCTCTGTCTGTACTCCGAAGATCGAAGGAGGGTTAGGGCTGAAAAGGTTGGAAGATTGGAATCAGGTTTTGGCTCTGAAACTGATCTGGCTACTCTTTGCAGCTGGTGGTTCTCTTTGGGTATCGTGGATTAAACACAATAGGATTGGAACCGAGAATTTCTGGGAACTCACTCCTCGTAGAGGAGATAGCTGGATTTGGAAGAGGCTTTGCGAACTGAGGAGCGTCGCGAGACCCTTTGTGGTTTGCGAAGTAGGTTCTGGAATCACAGCGAGCTTTTGGTTTGATAATTGGACAGATCTTGGCCCTCTTATTCATCTCACTGGTGAAAGAGGACCTCTGGTTACGGGATTGGCAAAGGAGGCAACGGTTGCTGAGGCCCTGGTAAATGGAGATTGGTGGCTTAGTACCTCCAGAAGTAGAAATGCTTTAATCTCCTTCCTGAAGCAGTGTCTACCCCCGCCGCAGCCGATTACTCAATCTATGGATGATGACAAATACCTCTGGAAGATGGGTGAGGCTCCTTCTTCATCTTCCTTCTCAACGGCCAAAACATGGCTTACGCTTCATCAACCAAACCCGTCAGTCTATTGGCACGATCAGGTCTGGTTCAAGGGTAGGATACCTAAGCATGCTTTTATATCTTGGATTGTCGTCAGGAATAGATTATCAACGAGAGACAGATTGCGGAGATGGGGGATGAATGTACCTCCGGACTGTCTTTTGTGTGCAGGCTCTGAGGAGTCAAGACAACATCTATTTTTTGACTGTGCGTTCAGCTTTGAGGTTTGGTCTTTCTTTTGCTCACGCCTTCATCTTTCGCCACCTACCGTGTTTGAAGAATGCTTGAGATGGCTGAAAGACCCAACAGCGAATACAAATCTATTGCTCGTCGTAAGACTGCTGTTCCAAGCTGTTATCTATATTGTTTGGAAGGAGAGAAACTCGAGATTGCACACAGGTCTGTGCAGACCTCCGCAGGCTATTATTCAGGAAATCCAGCAAGTCATTAAGCTCAGATTGGACCCTTTGTCTCGCAGTATGAGAGCGCCTTACTCAGCAACAACAATAACTCCTCTTGGTTTTTGGTTAAGTATTTTTTGAGGGATCTTAAAAAAAAAAAAAAAAAAAAAAAAAAAAAAAGTCTACTACCAAATTTGAACACAAAATATTACATGATGGATGTTCTTATACGTATCAATTAGCTAGGCTACAAACTCCGGCTATGTTACTATGATACTACCGTACTATTTCACAAAGACTTTTAATTGCCTTAGATTGACATATTGATATATGCATATCTGTTTAAGTTATTTTTTAATATCTTATATATTAAAACAGAAGTCACAACGTTGATTCATGTATGATTTTTTTTTAAAATGGATCCTCACTAGAAATCAGTTATCATTCATTTATTATTAATAATATGGATTAATAATATTAATAATATGGATTAATAATATATCATTTCTAATATAACATTGACTCCTAAAAACCCGGATTGGTTAACAAACTCACCTTGATTTATGTGTGATATTTTTATTTGGCTCATCATTTAAATTTTTTATTAAATGTATCTTCTTAATGCTAATATATAATCTTTTAACTACTTAAATCATAATATAATTTGATATCTTCTAATTTAAAATATAAATATATATTTAATTTTCTTGACAAATGTGTTGAAAAACATTATAACAATATCTTAATTATCAAAAATTGTATATAAATATTTTCACTAATTTTATAATTAGTAATGAAATTAATGTTATTATACATTAATATATATATACTCAGTTATCTTTTATAAAACGAAAAAATTATATCAAATTTTACTATTTTACAGTTATATATATCATTTTAAAATAAAACATTGTATTTAACTAAATATGATAAAATTATTTTAAACTGATAAATTAATATATTTTATTTTCACAAACATTAAAAAATTATGCTAGAAATATAATATGTTGGTAGAACGGGTTAGCATTAGTAAATTAGATAATTCATGTATACAATTAACTTATCTTAAATTTATATATATATATATACAGTTATTATCTTAAATGAATAAACATAAAAAAATATTGATAAAAGAAATCTAGCGCTTTGAATTACGGATCAATATCATAATAATTGAATAAAAAACAATTTTAAAATATATATAATAAAAATACCAAACATATGTGATGATTTGAAATAATCTATTAACTTACAGCATGAAAACTATCAAATTGTTATATTTAAAATAATTATATATAAACATTTAAATATATAAGTAACTTTAAAAATATATTCTAATTATGTAAAATATATATAAACGTGAAAATTAATACCCACACGGTTGTGCGTGTCCAAATCTAGTAGGTTAAATTAAAATCTATACTCTAATTAACTTCAAAAGAAGATAAATTTATTTGAGCGTTTAGATATAGATCCAAAACCAGTTCTGTCAAACTAGAAATAAATCCGGACTGCTTTTGAAATGGATTTAGTTGTTAAAAGCTTGTATTGGGTAATGATCTGAAATATGTACGAATAAAAATCTCATGTTAATGAAGTTACATGTAAAGTCATCCGGAAGAATCTAAGCAAGTTCATTTACAAAAGTCAAAAGTCTTGAATGTTGAGTCAATGAGTCTGATTGTATGTTTTTTCATATGTGATTTTTTAATCATTCGCTAATTTAGTAATTTGTAAACCACCAAATTAGACATTATAATGAAAACTAGGTGATAACCCGCGCTCTGCGCAGAGCGAGAAATTTTTTAAAGTATTATAACTTTTAATATGTAGACATAATAAAAGTTAAAGTCATAGTAAGAAAAATATATGTAAGAAAGTACGGATTATATCTAAGAATTTTAGTATATCAATATAAATTTATATGCGATGGACTTTGAAATTAAATTGTATATTTGTTTGCATGCGCGTAAATTATAAATATAATATTAAATAAAACATAAGCAATAGTCTAATAAAATATAAAAGGAACAATGTATAAAAAACAAAAAAAAAAATGAAAAACAGAGACAAAATAACTGTTGTCAATAATGCCTTCAGAAATCTTCGTTTGCAATCCTATTATGAGCAATAGCAAAGAGATCATCTTGAAAAATTAAAAACATTATTTAAAAAATATGTGAATGCATGTATATACCTCAATCGTAAAACATCAATTTCTAGAACACCAGTGGGGTCGAAGACAATTTTGGAAAACCCATCAATGTTAGTAACCTTCTTAAGTCGGCCTTATTATGAAATATGAAAAATATTAGCAAAATATACATATAATATCAGCATTTCATAATCTATTGTATATACAATAAATACAATAGATTACCTTGTCCCCAATTAATTTGCCAACACTATAAAACACATAATACTATGTATGTATTTCCTCACCACGCCAAAGTCTATTTCTGAAACCGGTATTAATGATGGGAAATTAATACCGTATATACCACTTGCCTGTTTTATAAATTGCGTGATGCCTGGACGTGAAATAGGTAAGAAAAATCACTCTTGGTCACGCAAAATATATTTCAGAAATATTTCCCGATCGTTTAAGGTAAGTATTTCAATTCTTTGAATTTTGTTTCCTTGAATACATTAACAATTCAATTGTGTTTCCTTAACATTTTGAAGCATTAAGTGTTTATCATAATTGGTTATTTTCGATGAACTGAATCAAAAATATCATAAAACGATTTGATATGAACATTCGTACAGGTTATGATATAAACATTATGATAAACAATTTGATATTAGTATTATGATAAACATGGTTTATTTGTTGCAAGATTAGATATGAACATTCGTACAGGTTATGATATGAACTTTCGTGCATGTTAAAATAATCAATTCAAACCGTAAAGAACTTAGTTGTAGCACGTTTAAAGAATCAAATATTGTACTCAAGCGTAAATGACTTACCACATGATCATCGCCTCACAATCAAACTGTATTTTGTTGCCTTATTTAAATGAAACACTTCCAAATTTTCGAACATACCATAAAGTCTCTCTTAGGAAGGAGTTAATATGCTGCCTTAGTTAAATCTCCATTTTTTTTTGGAATCCGAATTTAATCAAGCATTAATGACTTACCACAAACATAATCCGAAAGTTATTTTTGAAATCCGAAAACCATATACTATAATGTAATGACCAGTGGCATTTGTTTGTAATTATTCTAGTTGAGAAAGGGTTTTTAAAAAAGTTGGTGAAAGTGCATGTGGTGATGACACCTAGGAAATGACACTCATGTAATAAACACATGAGGCCAAGGTTTATTTTTATCAATGTTCCTCCTTTAATAAGAAAGGGATCTTGTAGAAATATAATATTACATTATTTTTTGAACCCTTGCATAAGGCCAGAGGCGTGCCTACAGTGTATTAAAAAAGGCTTTCGCCTCAGACCTCCGATTAATATGACTGTTTTTAGGGCCCAAAATTTAAAATAGTTTCTAGTATAGTGGTTTAGACTTATTTTAAAAAAAACATTTCTACGAAAATTAATTAATTCATTTTTTGAATTCATGTATTTTTTTCTATATGACATAATATAACATATTTACGTTATAAACTTATTCTTTTACAATATTAGACTTGTGTATTTGGTGAAAATAATATATCATATTAGAAAATTATTTTTATTACGGTTGTAAATAAATTTATTTTTAAAACTTGCCTTAGACCCCTAAAACTCTTCGCACGGCACTGCATAAGGCTCATGAAGCATATGCTTTAGGCCACAATCAAATAAATAGTTTTAGAGGCCACACTTTGGATGCTTTAGTGTAGTGGTTTCAGATTGTTTACTAATACTCGTGATATAAGAAAGTTCAACTCCTATTATGCATTTCTTTAGAAACATACATATCCTTTCACTATTTTTTCTGTCAGTTTTCATATAATATATTGCTTACTTAGCAATAAGATTCTTTTGTTGACAAATAAAAAAAACAATACGACTCTCATATATTTTATTTATTTTAAATTAAATTCTTAATCTTGTTTTATTATACTACTGCTTAAATTTTTAAAGCTATATATTACTAACTTTAACTGTCATAATTATAAGTTTTCTACTAAATTAAAATAAATGTATTATTATCTTGCTAAATATTGATTCATCATTGAAAAACATATTTTAAATATTATTATAATATATAGCTCTAATACTATTCAGTTACAAAAAAAAAATTATTCTAATATATAATTACTTGACAGTAAAAAATATGAGGCCACACTATGTTAATGTCTTTTAAGCCACCAAATTAGTAGGGACGACACTGCTAATATGCAATATCCATAAAAAAACAAAGAAAATCACAAATACTAATATTTTTAGAACTGGATATCCGATCTGTTATAGACTTATATATACATATATTTTAAAAAATTATATATAACTTATATAAATATTATATTTTATATAAGTTTAAAATATTTTGATGTATTAAATTTATTATATTAGTTACTAGAATTTTAAAACTGAGTAATTTTTTATAATAAAATATTATTATTTTATATGATTTGGATTTTTATTTAATTTTTAATTTTATGTTTGTACGGATCAGATAGGATATTAAGTTTAAAACCCAAAATTTTCCGGATATCCAAAACACCAAATATCTGGATGGCTATGGATCGAATCAAATCGAATTGGTTAGTTGATTATTAAGATGAAACGGATCAGATATACCTACAAAAATCTGGATATTTGATCCATGCCTACCTCAATAAATCATTACAAATTTTAATACAGTGTTCTGACTCCAAATCTCAAACCTGTATTTAATTTCATTTTCACTAGACAGTACTACTAGTCAGTTTGAAATTATTGTCCTAATAAATATCTTATCCGCTGTCCACACGGTAGTTCCCCCATTATATTCTCACTTTGAAGCTCGGAATATTCCTTTTTTTCATATTGATTATTTTCTGGGGCGATCATTGGTGTTTCCAAATATCGATTTTTTGTAGTGACTTCTTATTCAATCATCTGTCCAAATTCATTTTCCCAGTTTTATCGCTTTGAGTGTCAAAAAACTTGTCGTTGATCAATGCATTTGATGCTTTTCGAGGATACCCATCTGATCTATCTCTGCAAATTGAAAGGACAGAATTAGGGTTTAGAGGCAAACGATGAGTCACCACCGGCGTGATTCCGGCGGAGATGTAGTTCACGTGATACCCACAAACAACCCTCCGCCGGAGAATTGGTTTCCGAATGTCGGCGATAGCGCCGTCTGGGCGACGGAAGACGACTACAATCGCGTCTGGGCGGTGAATCCGGACGGCGAGAATGGTCCTCCGAACAAGAAAAGTCGAGGGTCTCCGTCGTCCTCCGCCGCGAGCAACCGTACCAAAGCGATCGGGAAGATGTTCTTCAAGACGAAGCTCTGCTGCAAGTTCCGCGCGGGGACGTGTCCGTACGTCACGAACTGCAACTTCGCTCACACCGTGGAGGAGCTTCGTCGTCCGCCGCCGAACTGGCAGGAGATCGTGGCGGGAACGCCCACTACGGTTGAGCAGAGGGAAGAGTTTCAGATCCCGTCGACGGCGGACGAGAGTGGGAGGTCGTTTAAAGGAAGGCATTGCAAGAAGTTTTACACTGAGGAAGGGTGTCCTTATGGAGAAAGCTGTACTTTTATGCACGATGAGGCTTCCAGGAATAGAGAGAGCGTTGCCATTAGTTTAGGCCCTGGTGGTTCTAATAGCAACCTCCTAGTGCTTGGTGGAATTGGAATTCAGATTGTGAAGCCTTCAAACTGGAAGACAAGGATTTGCAATAAGTGGGAGATTACTGGTTATTGTCCCTTTGGTGCTAAGTGTCATTTTGCTCACGGAGCTGCAGGTATAAAACATTCTAGAATCTCTGTTTGCTTTATCGTAGAATGTAATTAAAAGATCATTGTACCCTTAAGCTCTAAGCTGAGTGCTATCATTTGCCAAGTCTATCCAAGTTTTAGAATTGCTGACCTTTAAGGAGTTCCAAAGTCGTCTACCTTTAAAGTTTTGAGTCTTTATGATTGGCAGAGTTGCATAGATTTGGTGGAGGACTTGTAGAAGGACAAGGCAAAGACGGCATATCGCCTAATCCAGACGTAAAGCAAACAGGACCAAACCCAAAAGGACATTCAGACACAACAACTACACTTTTATCTCCAGGACTTCCTCATCATTCAGACGCTGGTTACCACAGTGGAGTAGCATTGCAACGAGCTTCTAGTGCGGTTACGCAGAAGCCTGGGATCAGAACTCTTCAGAAATGGAAAGGACCGGGGAAAATCAGTCTGATATACGGTGATTGGATTGAAGATATTGAATGAAAGTTATCTTCTACTTGAACTCCAGTGATAAATGATGATGGTACAGTTCGTTTGTTTGTTTGTTTGTAGAGTTTTGTATCTTTGTAATGGCTTGTATCTCGTTTTATTGTTGTTGTACATTATGACTGCTCTAAGAAGTTGAAATGTCATCTTTGATTCTCTGTATCCTTTCCATTTTTTTTATCAATCCAACCATGTATTGATATATAAAGCAGAAAGGTCTTGACAAAATATCAATTCAACTTTCTTTCAAGTTTTTTTTTTTTTTTTGTCACAGGATCAATCTTTTAGGTTAAAACAAATTGTTAATTCACTTTGTATCACCTAAACATTTCATTTTTATGATATTTACATTCTTAACAAACAAACAAAAAGCTGACCATGTATTCGTTGTTCCAAATCGTACCTAACTATTTCATGTTTTTAACTTGTAAACTGGTGCATTTCAATCAAACATAATCCTCCTGTAAAACTGTAAACATTTGGTTGATTAGATTTTGAACCACTTCAATTATACAAAACGGTTCTTAGTTACGAAGATGTTCTTCACCGTGACGGGAACTTGTTCGTTCATCACGAATTACCACTGCGATTGCACCGTGGAGGAGCTTCGTCGTTCTCTGCCAACTACACAATTACACACTAGGAAAAATAAAAAGGAGATATTTTGGAATACCTCATATGTTTCTAATGTTCTTGTCATGTTTGGTTTCAATTTTGATTCTTCTTCTCTATCTCTCTCTCTCTCTCTTTAGTGCCTTACTCGAGCTTCGAACTCGTCAAGCGTTTCACATTAATGTGCCTTCGCTGACTGTATGAGCTACAAGAGTTAGGCGCCTCTTCTTTATCCTGCAATTTATTTAACCAACTTTTAGTCTTTTCGGCCAACAATCCGTATATTATTTGGCATTTATTTAAGAAACATTTATCACTTTTTTAGTTTAATATTACACTATAAGACACTTCTTTCTATTAAGGTAGTTTTCTTTAACCAAATCTACTTTTTTTTTTGAACAAAAACCAATCTACTTTCTATCTGTAAACCAACTAAATAAGCTAACTAATGGGTCCCATTTTTCTCTTTCTCATCAACTTCTTCCCTTTCTCATCAACTTCTTCTTTCTCAAATCAAGTTCTTCTTTTTTTGTCAGAAGATTTGTCTTTTACATATTTTTAATTTTGAAATGTTCAAGAAATTTTCTTTTAAGTTTAAAATTCTACATTTTTAGTTCATCCACGACGTTCTTTAATTTTCACTAAAACAAATAACAAAAATTCCTTTCTCCGATGAATATTCAATTACCTAACAAACATTGAGAAAAAGGTACGGAGGCTAATGAGATAGGCTTCCACGACGACCAGCACCGCAAGCTTGAACCAGTAGCAAAGAAAATTCCAGTTGCCGTTCTTGTGGCCGAGCTAAGAAGCATCAGTGTGGTAGAGCTCGTGACCTTAGATGACGACGGGTTTACTCCGACAGAAGACGACGGCAAGCTCATCTATTTTTGTGAATCCCAAGCTTGAAAAGTCAGAGATTCATGGTTACAAGCTTAAAGAGACAGATATCCTTGATAAAAAAAAAGAGACAAAGATCCATGGCTCCATCCGAGCTCCGCCGCAACAAGCTCTAATCCACCGCAGCCCTTTTTGTTCTCAACGATTACAAATCTTCTCAATGATTTCATATCGCCGCCGCTACCTACTAGGACCTTCTCTCGCCATGATCCTTTGCTTTGATTGAACTTCTCCCATTGTGAACTGAAACTCGAGCCTGAGATTGGGATTGAGCGAACGTTACCCAAACAACTTCTTTTATTTACATTTTAAGCCCTTCATATTTAGCTTTATTGTCAATTGACTCCAAACTCTTGAATATACAAATTTGTCCTCTTTAATTGATCCTAAACTTACAAAGATGCACTTTTGTCCTTGGTATATACATATGAACACACAATGACAATGTATATTACAAAATAGAACCTAAAGTGACTTAAATTAACTAAATTAAAATGGTAAGTACAGTTAAAATCATAAAATATTAAGATGAAACAAATAGTGTCTAAATTAAACTAAATTAAAATGGTAAAAACCATTTACATGTAATATATACACATAAATAAAATTTTAAATGATCTAAATTAACTAAAATAAGATACTCAAAATCATTTGAATCATAAATTGTCATTATTTCTGCAATGTCCAATTCGGTGTACATGTGTTCCATTTGGTGAAACGTTGTACATGTGGACAATAAAAAAATATGTGTATACCATGACAATTTTTACCATTCAAATATTTCAAATTTAAAATTTTCTAACAAATTTATCAGGTGTATGTGATTTCTTGCATATGTAACTAAAATGTTATCCGGTCTCTATGTATTATTGTACAAACAAATTCAATATATATGCATATATGTAATGAAACCTAACGAGATCTAAATGAACTAAAACAAGTTACTCAAAATTGCGGAATGTACCAACAAAACTTGTGTACATATTATTTGTCGTAAAACCGTGTACATATTCATTGTTGTACATGTGGATACCGAAATGTTTGTGTGCACCATTCCATGTACATATAGATATTCAAGAATCATTGTACATGTGATCATACTTAAATATTACTGTTGAATGATGTCAAATGGTATGAAGATAACATGTCTATTATTGAATATATTTTTTCTTTGTTCAATAAATTTATATTTTCTAAATATTTACTGTATTTTTAATACAATATATGGTTTTGATGTTTTTTTTTACAATGTGTACATGTGAATCATTGCCTAATTAACTAGTGTACATGTGATTATTGTACATATGGATAAAGAAATTTTGTGTACACAGTATCATGTACATATGACTTACATACAAATATCATTATAAACAATATACACAAGAAATAATTTATACACCATTGATATGTTATTATTTTACAGATATTTATAATCTCATTTAGCTCATATTAATCATTTTTAAGATGCATTTAAATATATACACACATATATATATATATATATATATATAAATATATAAATATATATATATATATACATATATATTTGGAAATATGAGACCAAATAAAATGGATTTATTTGAAAATCAGAAACATCAGTGGCAGAAACAAAATGACAGGGACCAATGTTGTAAAATCAGAATATTTTTTGGGTCTGGATTGCACAATTAAAAGTCTAAGGAAAAATTCGTGAACAAATTTGAGACAAATTGAAAAATAAACAAAAGTTGAAGGACAACCAATTGTGAAAATAAAAACAATTCACCATTGTTGCTCCTGTGAAGCTTCTCTTTCATTTGCGACCAATACGACGATGATTTCGGCAGCCACAACTCTGTTCTCAACCATGGCAACCACGGGGAGGAGGAGACGACTTGAATTTGACACTGATTGCTGTAGAGATCTACCAGGGCGGAGCCGCAGTTTGAGGTCGCCGATAGACCTCTCCTCACTGCTCTGTCACGTTGCTCTTGGCTTATCACGGTAGCAGATTAAGTTTAAGCATGGCTGAAGATTCAAGGATTAAACATGTTTCTATTTTTGATGATTCTATGGATGAAGAAGTGAGAAACAAAAATTTGAAGAAAAAAAAGTGCATTTATGTTTGACAGAAGCGTGTCAAGTGGACACCTAATTCATAATTAGTGGGTCCTATTGGTTACCCATTTAGTTCTGTTTTAGTTAGTAAAGAAAATAAAGTTAAAAGAAAGTGTCTAAGGAGCTGAAAGTGTCTTAGAGTGTTATTAAAACTTATAAAGTGACCTATTATGAAAATCAAATTAACCACAATGTAAACCTATCCTTTTATATATTAATTGGGAAGTCAATTTAGTGATATAAGCTATGTGTCGCTCATAGATGAGCTCTCTGATTAATTGTTACAATTTGATTGGTTGATGGTTTTTTATTTTTTATTTATTTAATTAAAGTTTTTAAAAGGAAACAATTCATAGAATTACCTAATCTAATCTATATTTCCAAACATACAAAATATCTTAAATATAGATGAATTAACATAATTTGTTTATAGAAATAATTAAATATCTAGATTACATTATATAAATTGATGAGATACATATAAATACATATGATACTATAGAAACAATTGTAAAAACAGTTTTTATTATGTTTGTATTAATAGTGAATAAAATAAATCATAGATTTTAGAATAATAATTAATCTAAACTTAATAATATTAATTAAATTCACTCATTCACTATATATATAGTATAAAATGTGTCAAATGAATGCACAACAGTCAAATATATAATTCTAAAAAATTCCAATCATTTCCAATGACAATGTATATATATGCATTATCACTCATATTGTTTATCTCCACGTATTATACAAAAAAAAAGTAATACAGAAAAGCGACATTCCTGAAAAAGAAAGAGTGATTTACACTATGAGTCAGTTTTTGACTTTTTATTACACAAAATAGCAGTTTGTGCTACTATGGTAGTTTTTGGTGGTTAAAGACATTGTTGGCCTTGGAAAAGTGTAACCATTAGCTCTTTTTGTGTCACCCTTATAGATATAGTTAGCTTTTCATTATATGTGCCCCTAACTAAGCGTAACAACAAGATTTTTTTTTTTTTTTTGCTTTTGTTTTAAATTTCTTAAAATGTTGAGACCCAAGAAAACATAGAAAACATTGAACTTTTTTTGGTTTGCTTTTCTGGATTTTTTCTTGGGTTAGCATTTTTGTCGTCCTTCATTTGATCCTAAACTATTTCTGACCACCAAGACCGGAACATCATGACTTCGCCGCCACCGCGAGTTTAGTATACTCGGCCACAAAGTCAGTTAAAAAACATCTATGTTATGGTGATTTGAGTAAAAAAAATCAGTTGTTATATCAAGGATATATCATATTTGAATGGTAATAATAAAGAAACAAGGTTGAATCAACGCAAATCATCCCAAAAAATAGTGATTCATGTCTGAAAACAAAAATGGCTGCAAATTGTGTAGAAAGAAAGCGTCGATAAAGAAGAAGATATATAAAATTACAATACTACCCTTTGCTATCATAATTTCATATGTCCACAACAAAAGAATTGTGCATATCTGTGAGTCTACATGTGTACAATATAAATTATGGCGTACATGTGTACAAAAAAAAACTTGGATGTATGACATAGAAATCTTTTTGTAGGTATGGTAAAAATGTACACTTTACAATTGATTGGCCAATGATTACACAACCTTTCAATAATAAAAAGATTTCTAAAAAAAAATAGATAAACTTTTGTATCTCTATCATAATCTCATATGTTGACAACAACAAAATTGTGCACATCCGTGAGTGTACATGTGTACAATAGAAATTGTGGGCATATATGTGTACAAAAAAACAAAACTTGCGAACGTGTACACACAATTATCAAACATGTACACATAATTAGCACTGTTCACATGTACATACATTTCCAAAACCTTTTATGTACATTAGTTCACTTGTACACCTAATAGGTTTTCTAAAATGATGAGCTTGGAAATACATATTCTCTGGCCTTCTTAACTTGTATCGTGAGTGAAATCTTGTGCAGCAAGCATATCATCATAAGATGAGAACTCATCTATGTCGGTTTCACGTTCATCCCATCTACACAAGTTAAATAAACATAGTACAAAGACACTACCAGTAAAACCTCACATATTCTAGACAAATGCTAAATTAACATAATTCAGAGACATTACTAGTAAAACCTCCAAAGTATTGTCTTTCTACAGATATACTGATAGACACATCAACAAGCCCTTAAGGCTTATTTGAGTTCATCTTCCTAAGTTGGTAGCTTCCACTTTTCTCTAACTACAAAACTTGATGAACTCCGCTTCTTATACGTAGCTAGAAACTCCTTCAAAGAAATAGTTGAAGAGTCATGAAGCTTATTCCTTAAGAAGATGGGTTCTTTGAAAGAGCTGAAAGAAATATATTTCAAGATCTTGTCAACAGCAAATGATTCTTGTCCAAAGTCTAAAATAGCAAAAAAAATGAAAATAAAAGCACTAAGTTACAGATCAAATACTTCAAACTATTATGTTAGAGAGTAAAATAAAATAAAATAAACAACAACAAAAAAAAATAAATTTACGCAAATGTAGCTTAGTTTACAAAAAAATAATCATTCAAGGACATGAGGACAGATCTGAATCTGATGATACAAGAAAAAGATAAATAAATAGAGAAAAAAACATAAGTTGTCAAATTAAAAAGATTAAAAATAAATATTATTTTCTTATTTAGTTAAGATTTAATTAGATTTCAATTGTTTTATGAATTGGAAGAGGTGAAACGTGTATCGGAAAAAAGAAAGTGTGTGAAGAACATAAACTAGCTTATATTGTTATTAGAAAGTGGAAAACTGCCATATAGTGTAATATTTTCAAAAAGAAAAAATCTTTTGACTGCCTTTTAACGGGAAGTCTCCACTTGACACGTAAGCTGAGAACAGGCAAGTAAAACGACACAGTATCTCCGTTTTGCACTCTCGAGAAAGTGAAAAAAGCTTTCGCCGCACCGCCTGAGAGAAACAAAAACAAAAAAGTCTGATTCTCGGAGACCAGTAGCACCTTGTTCTTCTTCGTCGAATCAGTTTTTCGTCTCTACGGCGAGAATCTGATACTGCGTAGATTCCCTTCCCCGACGTATAATAATAATAATAATAATAACGCATGGAGTCGCTAGCTCTGACTTCTCCTCCCGGCGTTAAGGTTCCGTCGTACCTTGCCTCCTCGTCTTCGTCTCTCTTCTCCCGCTCCTCGATTTCCAATTCGGCGGTGAGCTGTCTTGTATCTTCTTCGAATTCAATCATACACATTTACGTACGTAAACGTATTATAGACTGTTTTGGATGCTGCTACAGTAATGAATTCAAAAAATCTTCTGTTTGATATCTGATTTGGTCTGTGGAGATGAGCGTAATGCATTTATGTTCTAACTTATTATTATTTTTTTTTTGTTTTTTTTTTGCCAGAAATGCAATTTGCCGAAAGCACTGAATCTTGGCAACGGGACGACACTTCCAAAGTACTTTGATTCTTCTTCCCGGTTGGAGAAACCAGTGAGTACTAGTAGAGCCAACACAAAGCTCAAGCTCTTCTCTGGTACTGCAAATCCAGCCCTTTCTCAGGTTTGTTTTTTCCTCCTCAGTCTTCTTCTTCTGATCATGTTTTTTTTTTCTTCTTATACTTTTGCTAACTCTCTCTCTCTCTCTCTTGTGAAGGAAATTGCTTGGTCTATGGGCTTGGAGCTTGGCAAGATTAGCATCAAGAGGTTTGCTGATGGGGAGGTCTACGTTCAGCTCAAAGAGAGTGTTAGAGGCTGCGATGTCTTCTTGGTGCAGCCTACTTGCACTCCAACTAATGAGAATCTCATGGAGCTTTTGATCTTGGTCGATGCTTGCCGTAGAGCTTCCGCTAAGAAAGTTACTGCTGTGATTCCCTACTTTGGATACGCAAGAGCTGATAGAAAGGTACCAACAATTAATCTCTCCTTTTTTTTTTTGCAAATAAAGTTTCAAGCAAAATTTTAAAACTTATTGTATATTCTAGACACAAGGGCGTGAATCCATTGCTGCCAAACTGGTTGCAAACCTTATAACGGAGGCAGGTGCGGATCGGGTTCTTGCGTGTGATCTTCATTCAGGACAGTCCATGGGTTATTTTGACATACCTGTGGATCATGTCTATTGCCAGGTGGGTGTGTGTGTACCTTCAAACTTCTTGACATATCCGCAGGGCCGGCCCTTGGGAATGCGTAGTGAATTGCAACAGGACATGCGAATAGGCCCCCGGAAAAAAAGTTTAGGCCTCCAAATTTATAAAATAAAATTTTTTACATAGAAACAGCCATAGGCCTCCAAAATCTTAGGGCCTGCCTTGCATATCCGCCGTCTCCTTTTTAGTCAATTTTCTATGATTTTACGTTCCAGCCTGTGATACTAGATTATCTTGGTAGCAAGTCAATTTCATCAAAGGATTTGGTAGTGGTTTCTCCTGATGTTGGTGGAGTTGCTAGGGCACGTGCTTTTGCCAAGAAATTATCCGATGCTCCCCTTGCCATTGTTGATAAAAGACGTCACGGCCACAATGTTGCTGAGGTCATACTTCTAAATTTTCTAAATGACTCGTTCCTCCTCCACGCAAGTTTTTTCACATGTGACTCTCTGTTCCACACAGGTCATGAACCTAATAGGTGATGTTAAAGGCAAAGTGGCAGTAATGGTGGATGACATGATTGATACCGCTGGTTAGTGACCAAGGGATGGTTCCCCGACCGAAACAACATTACTAAAGAACCACTTTGTTTTTGTTGCAGGAACCATTGTGAAAGGAGCAGCTCTTTTGCATGAGGAGGGTGCTCGTGAGGTTTACGCTTGCTGCACGCACGCGGTTTTCAGGTGAGCTCTCGAATTCACCATTTTTTTCTTCTTCTTGTGTATGTGATTAGAGTTTTTTTTTTTCTTACAGTCCGCCTGCGATAGAGCGGCTATCGAGCGGTTTGCTGCAAGAAGTGATAGTGACGAATACATTACCAGTAGCGGAGAAGAATTACTTCCCGCAGCTAACGATATTGTCGGTTGCTAATCTTCTGGGTGAGACCATTTGGCGTGTCCATGATGATAGCTCCGTTAGTAGCATTTTTCTATGATGCTTCCTTGGTGTTTAAGGTTTTAGGATGGGGTTCTTTCGTCTATTCACAGTTTCTACTGCCTAAGTATGTTTTGATTGTCTCTCTACCCCCTAACCAAACTTTTGTCACTTGTCTCAGTTGTACCTTTTTATTTTCATTTATTAGCTTAGAAATTATCAATAAGTATAACAAATGGTGGAGTTTTGATTAAAGATTCCGCACTTGGTACACAATTTATATTGAGAAAGAGTTGTCACTAACATGTAATCTCTAATATCCTGCCATGGTTGTTAGCCTTTTCAACTCTGGAAGATGCAGAAAAATCGGAAAACTAGCCCGTAAAAGCAGGTAGAGAAATGAATAACTGAGTAAGCTATCGAAGATGGATAACTAAAATAGTTCTTGTAATAGCTCCGCACGAACAAAATGTACAGGAAATTTAAATTAGTGGCGTTGGTGCATCGGTCCTCCTTTTCTTCACATGGTTGTGCGAGTCTTGAGGGCGTCGTTTTTCTCGTTTTTATGATGAAAAGAGCGGAAAAAACATAGACATGCCGATACCTAATAAGTGAATGATGAACCTGCATACTACAACACCAGTAGGGACACACACAAAACAAGGTTTCTGAAGATGTGTTGGTTGGAAACAATGAAAAGTGAAACTTGGATCGTGTGGAACTCTTAAGGAACTCTGTATTTGGTTTGTCTTTAGACCAAAAGAATTAAACACGTGCAGATTGTCAAAAGTGAAGTTTGTCTTTGGTTCCGTTTTTAACTGGATTGCAACATCTCGGGCACATTGGCGTTGCTGTAAATTTGCATTCGAGGCCAACGTCTCCCTTAAGAGTTGTCATTTAACACATCTACATTCAAGATTCCGACACAAAAGTACTCTGTTTCCCAAGTTTAAATCCTCAAAATAATAATAATAATAATAATAAAAATCGAATAACTGTTTTTTTTATTACTCATGCATCCAACAAGCACAGTTTCATAAGAGATTGACAAGAAAGTGAGTACAGAACCTGGAAACAAGTAAACATTTCAAACCAGGACCAGAGAAGCTTCCTCCATCTGTGAGCTGAGCAGAGCCGAAAACGTTCTATGGTTGTACTGCAATGTGGAGGAGAGAACAAAACAGACCCACGCCCACACCAATTAACATGCATATTAGCCTACATTAAACCAAACCAGACACCATGTCAGATACAGAGAGAAATCATGATTTTGTTTCATATAACTAGTACATAGACAATAAATAAACTAGTAGAGGGAGTAGGGACACATACCACCAAGCTTTGGGAAGATTCTCAAAACACACATTCGAAGACACTGCCACATGCATAAGCATCGGCCTCCAAAATGAGACGTCGGTATTTATGGGACTCAATGTAACGGAATCATCGTCTTTAGATGATGTTTTTCTTTTTTTTTTTTTTTAGTAGATGATGTTGTTGTACTCTTCTGTTCTGGAAGGCTTGTCTTCATAACATCAAACCTAAGATCCTCTACATAGTCTACAAAGACTTTAACGTCACTGATTCTGAAGTTACACAAACCTTGGATTGTAAGACTTTGGAGAGTGTTACTTTCGGGATTGAAGTAGTAAAAATACAACACTAGATACGTATAGTCCGATATCAAAACAATCTCACCTCTAGCGGTCATTCCAACAACAGAAACAGTGCCTCCAAAGAATTTATTCTTCGGCAAATTGTAGACATATTCCAACCGTTTCTGTTTCTCCACATCTTCTAGAACCCACATACGTAACTGAAGGGTATAGCCATCATAATATGTTTTAACAGAACCTAATTTACCCTTATAGTTTATCAAAAACCCATTAAAGCATTCTACTACTTCTTCTTCTTCAATGAAGTTGAATTCCTCAGACCGAACATCAAAACAAACTAGTATTCGAGAATACGGCCATGAAACACCTGTAAAACCCGAGTAATACAAAATCCCATTGATGCATATCCCTTCATTCGGACCTTGGTGGGGTAAAGAGCACTGGATATTTCTCCATCGCAGTTCTCCACTTCGTAACGTTATAATTCTCTGAACATTATAATCAGTGAACATTACCTTGAACTGCCTGTCAACGGGATCAAACCCTAAAAAGCTTGTCGAGTCACCAAAATAATTTAGTATCAGTTTAGGTAATAAATCATATTGTCCTGTGCTAGGGTTACATATCACATGCACTATATACAATTCCATTTCCTTGCGGATCCACCTAGATTGACGGAAACACATCAAACCAGAGGCGTAGCTGCAAAAGTACGGTCGCATGTCTTCCAAATACTTCATATAAGAATCAGCTGTAACTTCGTGAGACGACTTATCTGATGAATAATGAGGCTGAGGGGACGAGAAGAATCTCCAAATGTTATTATATGTTCCTTGAATGGCGAATAAGAGACGTGGACGAGACGAGGACCTAGTCAGGAACAACTCTCTGAAATCTTGACTGTTCAGTATTGACGCCCATAGCTTCGACACACAACAACATACGGCTACTGATTTTGCAGCCAATCTGGAGAATATCTCGACGATGAGATCAGTCGGCATGGAATTCATCATTATCGCTGCTGTATAAGAGAGAGACGATGAATCTTATATAAGATATCACACATAAAAAGAAGTCATGACTTCTATTTTAATATATAAGATATCTTTTATATATTTTAATTTAAAAAAAAAAAAATTTAACAAATCTCTTGAAAAAGATTATAATAAGATCTTAATTGTCATAAATTGAATATAAATATTTTCAACTAATTTTGCAATTAGTAATGAAATGTTACTAAAAGAATAAGATTATATCATATTTTATCAATTTTATAATAATATCTATCATTTTAAAATAAATTTTTTTCAAAGAGAAGCAAATCAAAGATTTTCATAAATGTTTTCATAAAAATTTCGTAGAATCGAGAATAATCTTTCATCTTGCTTCTCAGTTCATTGTCATTGGCATTGCGGAGGCGTTTCACTCGTTGGACTCCAAGAGTACTTCTACGACAAAGTCCCATATTGTATGAGAAGCTTAGGTATAACATTTTACCTAAGCGTGCTAGGCGCAGGTAAGCTTCCTTAACAATCTAGTGATCACAGTCATTGATTCTCTAGCGGATGATTTCTCGACCAAGCGTTGGTTCGGTAAGACCTTGAACCGCAGTGGGTTGGACTGGTTACTGGTTGCTAGCTGGTCTAACCGCTGCCAATATGTGCGTCTTTATGATTGTGGCAAAAAGATGTCCTTACAAAAGCGTGCAGTCAAGCCAAGTCTTAGCTGATTGATTCGTCCGTGTCTGTTGCCTAAATATATAATTTTCTTAAAAACTCATAATGTAACTTCTTCTTCTTTGTGCCTTTACAACAATGACCATCACACATTATAGATTTCTTCCAACCATAGACTGCTTGATTAAAATATGTACTTGGTGACTTTCCGTGTTCATATAAAGTAAAATATTTATAAAATAAATAAATTAAAATAAGTAGTTTTTGAACTTTTGATAGCAATTTTAATTATTTAGATGGATATTCACAAATCACAACTACAAAACATTTATTTTACAACAAACAACTGTACGTGAAACATGCAAAACATTAATTTTACAACTTATGGGAGCAGTCTGCGCTACTTCTTACCTTCGGTTTTAAGAAGTCATAATTATATACACAGAGTGCTAATCTTCTTCTTAAAGATCCGTATAATTCTAACAAAATAAAGAAATTGTCCTATAACACTTAGAAATGACCCGTAAGAAGCAAACAATAAACATCAAACCGCGTTATAGAAGAAGTCTAGCTAATCAAACTATAAGACCTGGTTACGATTCATTTCTTAATCATTCTCCGCCTCCACCACCACCTCCACAGCCACCGCCTCCACCACCACCTCCGCCTCCCCAGTCACCGCCTCCACCAAAACCTCCGCCTTCACAGTCACCGTCATCACCACCAACACCACCTCCGCCTTCAGTACCCCCACTGCCACCTCCTCCTATAACGACACCAGTCGCACATCCATTGGATATGGCTATAAGAACCCCCAGAGCAAAAACGACAACAATAACGATTATGAAGATTATTGTTGAGAAATGCATGTTACACAACACAAGCTGAGGCTTGAGTTGAGAGTAATGATTGAAATCTCTACGTTAAATATTAAGTCTTGATGATATATAACTCATATTTTTTTTTGTCTCTGATGTTTTCCTGTAAATAAATAACGTGTTTAGGTTGCATTGACTTAGACATTTAGTATTTATATGTTTACATTCAAAGATTTAGGTTTTTTTGTAAAATCATTACAAGGTTTAGTTACGGATAAAACTTGAATAAAACGTAACCTCTGAAGCTTTGACGCCAAATATTATATGACAAATCTTGTAAAATGGATTTGAATTATTTTTTTTGCAAAAGAAAATGGATTTGAATTTCAATTGATGTTTCTACGCTGAACCGATGTGTCATCTCTCACGCGGTCTCTGACCAGATACAAACATTACGCACATTTGATTTTTGACCGATCTATTGAATTTTGGTTTAAATTTCTATACACTTGGAAACAAACCCGCAGATTCGCGCGGGCAATTCAATTCTTTAGTGGAAATTTTAGTTATTTGATATTAATAAATTGTATTTACAAAATACTCATATTCAACAAAATTTATTTATTTTAAAATACTTATCATCAATCAAAAATTTCATAAATCAAAAATAATTCTAATGATAATGAAGTAACTACAAGACTAGTGTATAAGATATTGACAATACTCAAAAGAAGAACATGCAAATATCATTATTGAAAAATATCAATTTCTGGATGTGAAGTTTTTTATTACAATATACACCCTGATTTCGAAAAATAAAAGATTGATTAAAGATTAAATATTATATGACTGGTGCAGAGAATCTAATGGTAATACACATAGAAATTGCATAGAATAATATTATTGCTTGGTTTATCATAATATATTTTTTTAACAAAAATGACTTTTTTAGAGGGACACAAATGAGAAAAAAAAATGAAGTGACTATTTAGAGCCAACTTTTCCCATGCCCCCATTATCTCTAGAGATAATCTTCTATGGATCTATCAAATCTTCTATACCCTCATTGTTTTAATGAAACATGAATATCCGGTTTTGCCCTTTTCATTTTCGAAATTATTTTTTAATAAAAAATTTCAAATTTTTAAATTTTGAAAATTTCAAAATTTCAAATTATACAGTATAGTTTTACTGAGTTATACTACGTTCTACTGGGTATTACTGATGTTTAGTTATACTGAATTATACTGGTTATACTATGTTATACTGAGTTATATTGAGTATTAATTACTAAGTATTACTAAGTAAGTACTACTGAGTGGTACTACTAAGTGCAGTTAGACCAAGTTCTACTGAGTTATACTGTGTAAAACTGATTACTACTCGAGTTAGTTATACTGTGTTCTACTAGTTATACTGTGTTCTACTAAGTATTACTGAGTTATACTAAGTACTACTGAGTTCTACTAAATACTACTGAGTTAGTTGTACCGAGAGTAATACCAAGTTATACTGAATCCAGATCTAGAGATGAAAATCAATTACAAACACGAAGGAACAAGAACAATAAGAACCCTAAATCATAAAAACCAAGAAATATATTTAACAACCCTAAATCGAAAAACACCAGAACAATAAAAACCCTAAAACTAAGTAGATTTTAAGAATATCCGATCTCTTTCTCTGTTTTTGTCACCTTCTTCGTCGCCACATCAGGCTGAGCCACCGTTGATCTGTTTCTTTTTCTGGTTTTCAGATCTAATATCAGGTTCAACCACAAGCACTTTATAACCGTTGTAGCTTCTCTGCCATCTTTGATTATGTAGTTTTAGATATAAAACGAAGAAAGAAAGAAGAAATCTTCACTATTGGATTTTACATCGAAGAAGAAAGGAGAAGAAACAAAAAAAAGGTTGCAGAGAGGAAGAGAAAAGACGTCGTAGAAGAAGAGAGAAAGAAAAAGAAAAATGGGAGAATTAGTAAATAGAAACTGATTCATAGATATAATAATCAGGGACAAAAATGTAATCAACCAGATTTTCGAATTAAAAATAATTCAAAAAGAAAATAGTTTTTACCAAAGTCCTTCAGAGATTGTCTTATAAGATAAAGAGGCAATAGAAATGTTGTCTCGACTATTTAAGAGGTGTAACTACTTATAAGAATGTGGACATTAATTTTTAGTCCTAACCCTACGTAATAAGTCATATTTAAAATAAATTAATCTAAAATATCTAATTAAGATTTTTCTTATAGGAAATGATGATGTAAGAAAATTTGAAAGTGAGTTTCCTCCAAAATTTAACCCCGAAATACAAAAGAAAATTAATCAACATTAGATAGGAAATAATTGATGTATGAAATATTATGCAATGGAAACATAGTGTCAAATATAAGTTGCAGAGATTTCTCTAAGATAAAAATATGTTTAAGACGTTCGCTAAATGGAGTGTAATGATTTATCAAAGTTAAGCTTGCCTCCCTAAATTGTATATTGTAAAAGAATAAAAATAATAAAGCAAACAATGCTTTGTAAATTAATTTCAATTGGTCTAAATCAATTTAAATTAGTATAAACCGATCTAAACTGGTTTATTTTTTTTTAATTACACAATAATTTTAGTGCAAATCCACAATTTTATTTTATTTTTTGTTGATGTGATTTTTACAATTCATCAAAACGATTTTATAAATAAAGCTAAAAACTTAAATATTTAATGTAGATGCAAAATATTTAAAATAAATCAATAATTTTTTGGGAGTAATTGGAAAATAAATTTGTGTAGAGTTTGTGAATTTTAAGAATTGATAAATTTTAAAAGTTATGTATATTGTGAAAATTTATATACATCAACTTATTAAGATTTTTGAAATCCAATAACCAACTAGATTTTGACCCGCGCTTGAAAAGCGCGGAGTTGTTGGATTATATTATAATACAAAGTTTTATTATATCAAAAAACATAATTTTTAACAACTATATAATCTACAAATTAGTTTATTTGAGATTTTATATGTACACTTTTACGTAAGTTTCTTTTCGACATGAGAAATATATCTGGATCAAAAAAACAAACCGAACCGGTCCAAAATTATAGGTTTAGTTCAGGTCGAGAGAAGATAACCTATTGGGTTTTTTTTGACCCGCAAGTTTTTGTTTGAGTCCGGGTCCTACCCTAAACCTGATCATAAATATGTGTTTATTAGGTATATTTGGATATTCCGAATATGTTTCTGGTATTATGGATATTGTTTTTAAGTTTTTGGTTTACGATTAGAGTTTTGATTTCAGGTAAATTTTTCAAATAAAAAAAAATTGGGTATTTGGATAAAATTTTGGGTATTTTTCAGTTCATCGTGTCAGATTTTGAATAAGATTTTAAATTTTTAGGTATTTGAATTTTTTTGGTATTTTTTTGGAGTTTCAGATACTTTTCGTGTTTCGGATATTTTTCAGATTTTTCATATATTTCAAATTCTTTTAGGAACTTAAATATCCGAACAGATGTGGATCCATCACGTCCATATCAGGTCCAACAACCTTTTGATATAGATTTTTAACGTTATTGTACAAAAACATGGTTGATGAAATATTTTTCTGAGTAAAGGTATCATAAGAAATAATATTAAGATCTGTTCAAAATATTTAAAATATTGTATGTTTAGAATGATTAATGTATTATCAGAAAAATAATAAATAGTTATACATAACTCTAACAACTTTTTTATATTAGATTTTTTAAAACTCTTTCTTTTTTAATAGTATTGATTCGTTTTAATTGAAAAGTATATAAAAGTATAATATCTAAATAAATAATTTTTAAAATCTTGAATAATCAATACTGATATCGTGAACTCAGGTTAGCTTTAATAGAACCAATGAATTTCTTCATTTTTGTGAAGGTAACATTACAATTCAGAAAAATCATTTTTAAATATGAAAATATTATCAAACTATAGACGGTTGAAAGTTTAGTATATGATATGAGATTTTAGTGGAAAAGTTTATATATGATATGATTACTTTATTATAAACGAAAGAGGAAGTTAGAATATACACATATATGTCTTGTAATTTATCTTGCTTTAAATCATATATTATATGATAAAGTGATAATATAAAACATTAGTTTCAATGCTTTTACGATTAAAAATCAAAATAATAAATATAGTAATATTAATGATTAGGATTTAGGAGTGGGATTTAAGTAAATAAAAGAATTGACTAAATTATTGTTAGAGAAATATATGGTAACATATTGTTAGTATAAATTTAAGGTAAGACCAAAAAATAATGAGTTAAATGAAAGGGTCTAAACAACTTTTATAGGTACATTTTTTTAGACTCCTTCCCTTTTAATAGTATTGATAACAATGAAATCTGAAATTTTTCAAAATTCGTGAGAATTCACTTACCAATAACACTCTGTTTATATTTTTTTTGACCCCAACTACTACTTTGCCACGTGCATTCGTCTGGGCTTTAGGCCAACATTATCGGTGGTGGTGGGAGAGTCCTTAAGCGTGGCCCCCACCACCTTTTCTCAATGACCATGCCATAATGTTCCATTTTAAGGAACTTTTGCATTGAGTCCTTAGCACTGTTTGCGGGCCCCACAACACGTGGCGGCCCGCTATACGTTTATATATATTTTTTTTTTTTTTTTAAAACCAGAAAACATAAAAAAAAATATTTTAAGGACCAAAAAATGGAACCACCGATAATGTTGCCCTTAATCACTTTTTTTTGGGTCATCGGCCCTTAGTGATTAAAGTTGATCTTCTTTTGAGTAACAAGCCTTTCAAGGTTATGAACAAGGCAAATCTATTAGCACTACATAAAAAACAGTGGATATTTAGATCATTTACTGTTGAAATATAATTTTTCTTACATTTTTTTCCTGTAGCCAACCCAGTTAACATTTCTTGTGAAATAGTAGAACGAAAAATAATTTTACCAGTTTCAATTTCAAAAAAACTTCTTTCAGCTGTGCGACCGATACTGAAATAATCAACCTGTGTTTTGATAATAATATTTCATTTAAAAAAAAAAAGGTCGAGCACTCGGTAAACTTTTGAATTTCCATGAATATTGATTCTTGAACTATGTTTAAATGCGTACCATTCTGTAAAGAAACTTCAAAATTTAAACATGATGTTCTCAAAGTATCACTTTTAGTTTTTTTTTAAATCAAACAAAAATCCAAAAGACCCAAGTTTTTTCATATATTTGAAATTGTTCAAATCTGGACCGATGGAGGTCACCAAATGAAGAACCAAAAAAGTATATCATCTTCTCGACTCTCTTTAACATGTTTGGGTGTCTGTATTCATGAAAACTCTCATAAAACTTAGTCTTAAAACTTAGATAACATGATGAAGCAGATGAATTTTATATATAATAAGAATTATAGGACCGAATCAAACAACCAAAGATGAAATTACAAACGACTACAAAGACACAACAAAAAGAGTTTTCTAGGTTGATTAGAGATATCTCCAATGCTAAGGGTCAATCATCATCAACCTAGAAACAACCCTCTAGTTTCACTGACTCTCTTGATTGCTACACACGAAGACAAGAAAACAGGAAAAGAGAACCGACTGAACTCTCTCTTTTGAAGACCTTTTAGCATGGACTCACATGATGGTGCATCGACCCTTTTCTTCATTTGGTTGCGTTGGCATTTGCTGGAACCGGTGCGACTCTGAGGGATTGTATGTGAACTCAGATGTGTCAAGCCCATACTGGTTCAACAAAAAAAAAAAACACACATCAGCGAATCTCAGAGTATCTCGTTTCTTTTCACTTGTTGTTTCAAAAGCTTTTAAGCAATTTAATCATGTTACCTTCTCCCTCATACGTGCACTCCAAGGGTCACTGCGGCTCGGGCGTTGGTCTAAAGTAGGAGCGACTGGGACACCAGTAACAGGGGCGGGTTGGCGGTTGATGAATGGCTGCCTGATCTGCCTTGGTGGAGTAATAAACTCGTCATCACTGTCATACTCCGCTGGTGTATTAGCTGCCCTAACCATAAGGGCAAGCAAGAAAAGCAAAGCCTGCGAGTAAACAAGACAGCATTAAGAGTTTTTAGAGGTGATAGTATGTTTCCATTGCAATATTCTGAGTAGACAGGGATATTAAATTTTTCAAGAGAGTTTTGCAGACAAGTTTTATTCATCAAAAATATTTAATACTGATATCAAAAGTTTGCTTGCTCTTACCTCGAAAACAACGGCTCCTAGAGCTACCCATCTCACAATGTTCCAGTTTTCTCTGAGGAAGTTATAGATAGTATCGAAGTTTCCAGTCCTGTCAGAAGGAATTTCCTAGAGAACAGATATACAAAACGGTTAGCTAAGAATTGAGTACAGTCCTGACTTCAGAACACTCACATCTCTCCAGCTGTTGTCGAAGAAGATAAACGCAGCAGCTCCAAGCTCCGCCAAGATCAACAAGATGAGAAGCAGAGAGTACTAATCTCAATTAAGGAATCTAAAAGGTTGTTTGTAAAGCAGAGAGTAGTAGCAATGACAATAAATAAGGTAGTAATAATGACAGATTCACAAGAGCAAACAAATCAAAGAGAAGCATGGTGAG
The DNA here is from genome assembly GCF_020379485.1 of Brassica napus. Lineage (NCBI taxonomy): Eukaryota > Viridiplantae > Streptophyta > Magnoliopsida > Brassicales > Brassicaceae > Brassica > Brassica napus. The sequence goes on from NC_063438.1 coordinate 14,485,300, forward strand.
CCAGGATACACAAGATAAGCAGCAGACGTTCCTGGAACAAGTACCAACACAGCCACAGCATGAAATAACAAACAGGGCCACGCCGATACCAATGAACAAGTAGATGAACCTGCAGTTCAGTTTCACGTGACCAAGATTATGTTTTTTGGGACACAGAAAAAATAACTAGTAAAAGACATATATACATACCAAGCTTTGGGGAGATTGTCAAAGACATTGGAAGAGAGAGCGAGAGACATAAGCATGGGCCTCCCGAAAGAGACGTAGCTTTGGTCGTCGCGAGTGAAGTTAAGAGAGGAGTTATCGGTTGCTCTTTGGTACTCGACAAACAAGTAGATACCATAACCAATCATGCCAAGTCCAGCAACCGCCAGAAGAAAGTTGAGTAACTTTAGCAAACACTCCAAACAACCTCTACATGCCATTTTGTTCTTTAACGACTCAGCTCCTTTATGTATGGTTGACTCAGCTTTGGCTGAAAAAAGGATGAAAAACTAAAATTAATCGAAACTAAAACTACTTAGGCAACCCTAGAAATATGTTATTACAAAAATTCAAAAATCCAACGAGTCGTGACTATACACGAATCAACAATCAAGAAAGAGATGAAATTGAGAGATATAGAAATATAATTTTCCTAATCATCACAGAAAACAAAAATTTATAAGAAACGAATTAGTTCAGATCGGGACAAGGACAGCGAATCGGTGAACCGGAATTAGGGGATCGAAGCGAGAGATTGAGAGGGAAGAAACTTACGGAGAGTGTTCGAGCAAAGGTCTGAATAGATAGTTTTTAATTTTTATCTTTGTCGTCGAGGGGAAGGGGAAGAAAAACCGAAGGGAATTATGGAATGGAATTTTCTTCTGTTTTGTATTTTTGCTGTATTTTTAGTGCCAGCTGGCTTTTTATTTTTATAAATGGACAACTTGAAGATATATAAGGCCTTTTAAGTGTCAGGAGCCCAAGTCGGTGTACGTGTCTTTCGATGATAATCTTTATTATTATTTAGTCGGCAATTGAAATTAGTTTCTTTTTTTTTTCTTTCGTGTGTGGAATGGAATGTACGGTCCCACACAATTTCTGTTTGTAATTTTACTAAAAACAAATCCAACTTTAGTTCATCTTCAGAACGTGGTTCGGAATGGATCTAACCAGGACTAAATATCTTCAACCCGCTTCGGACTGCAGTTGACAGTTGTTTTATCAGTGTTGACTGAATGCAATCCTTTTTGACACGTGACATCGACTATTAGCGGATTTACCCTAATTATCATGAACGTTAGAGCATCCGCAATAAAGGTTTATCACGAGTCCTTAGCACAAAATCCTAAATTAATATGAAGACAATTTATATTATACTAAAAAAGAGATATATTCCACTCTAAAGCTGTCTATGTCGGATAAATAAATTAGTCAATGAGAGAGAAGTTTTTTAACACGTCATTATCAACTACGCTGGGCTTCTTCCCATGGCCCAAAACGAGTCCAACGTCCAGCAATTTCTATCGATTTTTCCATACTTCGTCTTCTCCGCTTCGACTTCTTGCAACCTCAATTACCGTGATCCCACTTCTTATCAATCAATAGGTTTTACAGTTTCAATCACTCATTCAATTCTTATATCTCTTCCAAGACGTTGTATCTCTATCTATAAAAAGGTGAGGATTCCCCTTCAGAATCATCTTTTTGAACGCCTCTCTGTTTCTGCCATTGTAGTAGGTGGATCTTCAGCCATTCCGTTTAGTTTGATCTGTACGATCGAGCTAGCATCAACAATCGGAGCCATAACTACCATCGATTGGATCACCGAAACCGTTCTCATCCCCTCCTTGGATCCACAAGTGTCATCGTCTTCCGTTGGGTCTGGTGATTGCTCCGGGAATGAAGCAAACGAATGAGACGGCGGAAAGAATAAGTTGAGGAAAAACTCAGGCTTTTGGAGAAGGATAGATGACAAACAGCGATTGAAAGGATTTCGGATACGAGAATTAAGATGTGCATGATAACGGCGAAGACGGTGGGATGTGAAAGCCGTAGGGGATTTGTTGGATAGAGAGTGTGTGAGGCCTGATGTGATATTAGCTGAGGGAGACGAAGACAGTGATGATGAGGATGATGATACTGTGTTATTGCAATGGGATAAGAACGAGGACGTTTGATATCAGCCTAAATGATCAGCATTTTCTATTAAGTATGAAAATGATTTTTTATTTTGTGATCACATGAAATCCCAACTAAAATAATTTTCACTAATAAGACTAACTCTGTGCTTCTTAAAAATCTAGCGATTTTGCTGTTTGGAGATTTTGCTCACAGGACGTCGTTGCCGATGTAGAAAGTGGAGGAATTGTGGCGGAGGAAGAGCTTCAGCTATTGAACAAGCCTAATCATGTATCAACACCAGAGGAGGCCGAAAATCAGTGTGGGAAAGCAGGCTGTGGCCAGGTCCTGCATGAGCCCTTTCTGAAGTTCTTAAAGCATGAAGAAGAAGATGAATCAGAGATTTCCCAGGACATGGAGAGACTCTCTGTGACACCCCCGATCTGGTCTAAGTATAAGTTGACTCGACCAGCCGTGCAACAATTAAACAAGAACATGCACAGCCGATCACTCGTAACTCAAACCAAACCGAGAAGCCAGAATGTGTACATAAACGACTAACCCGAAGTTCCCGAAATAAATCCAGGTACCTTAGGCCAACCGCCTAAGTACACATATCCTATTAGGTACAACCCGAGGCTTTACAACCTTAAGAGTAATACCCAATAGTTGGTTTGTCCGGACAAGGACTAATATCATTTGGAACCCGTACTTTAAAAACATTCTTTATACACTATATACTTATTCATTTAAAAAGAATCTTACAAAATCTTATAGATTAACCTCGAGGTTTTCGGTCAACAAACCTTATACATAAAGTATATCAAAACGACTGCAAGGATAATAAAACTACCGCTGGCTAATGCCGTTTCTTCCCGTCCTAGAGTAAAGGTCTCCCACCTACTGGTTACCTTTAAATCCATGAGATTGGCTAAGGAATACTAGACTCGAGCTCAAGCTAATCACACTTCACTTCTAGATCACTCTCGGTTCAGAACCATCACAAGGATCCGGCTGATCCGAATACTCTCCTTGGCCATCGGGTTTTACTCAACTAATTAAACTTGACTGGTTGTCTCTCTTCAAGCTAACCACGAATTAACCGATCAAAATCAAAGGCTGAAGAACATGGGTGATTCTAAACTCTTGGACACCAAACCTTCAGCTCTTAACCACACCAGAACACACTGGATAAAGTCACAGGATGGTGAGAAAGGTTTGTCCATGCTCAATTCTCTTCTCTGAATTTTTTTCTGAATTTTTCAACTAGTTTTTCTCACAAATTTTTCTCTTTTCTTTCTCTCTTTCTCTCTGAATTTTTCTCTGGTTTTTCTTGAAGGTTATGAACGTCCAGAGGAGAGAAGATAGTGTTTTATAACATAAAAAGTTGCTTCAGGTGAGGGTTTACTTAAATCAAAGAAAGTTGCTGTCCTTTCCCTCCTTTGAAGAAAGATTATTTTGTTTTTATTAAACAAGCAACCAGCTTGTGACTTTCATGTGACTTTAGTGAAGCAAGCAAGCAGGTAGAGGCAGCTCATGTGACTGATTTACTGAGAAAGCAAGCAGAATAGCTGGTGAAGGTATTAGACTGGTCGAAATTTAGTTAAGAAACTTAACGACAATTTCGGACAGTTTTCGACTAAAATTTCTCATCCTTCGAATCTCGTCTTGCTTTCAACTAAGCTTGTCTAGCTTAAATTAAATTCGACCAACATTATTAACACTCTACCAGAACTATCAATGAGAGGCCTTTCGACCACAAGACAGTCTCGTCGAGGAATTAATTCACCGGGTCGACTTTATTTTTAAATCTGATCGACCAACTCCAAACTTCAAACTGGTCGAGCGGAGTTTTTCTCGACCAAAAATTAACTGGCTCGTGAGGGTTATTACATTCTTCCCCCCTTAAAAGAATTCGTCCCCGAATTCTCAAAACATAGCTGTACAGACTTTTACTGAACACTGGAGTCTCTGCAAGAAGTTTAAGATAACCAACTCTGAACTTATCATCATCTGCCCGTGTCAAAACAACTGATGGTTCCTCAAATACTTGAACTTTTACAAATTTTTCCTTTTCTCCAATCTTCTGATATGGTGCTCACCTATCCGCAAAGGACCTTTAGGATAGGCTAAATAGGGTTACAAGTTTTCTGGCCTCAGCAGTTCTATCATACTGGGTCTGATATAAGATTACGCAAAATCGGCTCACCAATAGCATAACTAAAAGAAGTTCCGGTCAACAGATAACCATTTCAACTATGAACAACTCGGTACATACCAAATAACAGATTTGCTGTTTTCTCCAACTTTTCTAAAACAATTCTTTCTTTTCTGAGCAAACACTTTCACGATAACCAATTCTTCATCGCACAAAACTTTCATATACTGCGATCTACATACTTCCTTTGACATCGTTGAATCTCTGAATACCATTACTTCTGAAACCTTTCTATCTGCTTTCCTCCAGTTTAATAACATGGAAATATGGAACGTCAGGTGATGTGCCATACATGAAGGTAACATCTTCAGTCTGGTCAATGTCAACTTGATTAACCGTGCAACAATCAAACAAGAACATGCACGATCAATCACGCTAACATGATTCAGACCAAGGGTGCCACTCTCAAATACACACACACACTTATTCCAGGAATGATTTCCCTTACAGTATTCCATACCCTTCTTATCTATCTGAGATACTCTTCAAAAACTTTTGAACGACTCAATCTCATTGAAGTTTCGCATATCCAAATCTTGTTCTATTACTTTCTGATTTCCTTCTTCTGTCTAGTAACTGAGGAATCAACAAGTCCGCATATACCAAACTTGATTTACCAACGAAGTACTCTTGTATGATGACTTCACACTTTCTTTGTTAATACATCTTCTGATCTCTTAACAACTTGAGCATTCTCATATGCCTTATGGTTATACCTTTTTCCTTGCACTCTTCAATCTTCCTTGGGATTTACTTCACATCTGCTTAATTTTAGGTTGAATTTGGGTTCCTTCTCCCACATCTCCACTTTATGAACTTGTACATGACACAGTCCTCATACTATTCTTCGAAATTCTCTTCACCCAGTTCCTTCTATGAATTCCTTAGATTCTCATCCTTCAACTGAGTTCCTCAAATACGAATGAATAAGCCATCTTGATTTTCTACTTGCAATCTTGAAGGTTATCTATTCTCTCCAGACTGATATGAGCGAGGCTCCAACACTTAGTAGAATACGACTGAAGGCCAACGGTACCTGGTCTTCTCTCAAAGACTTCCTTCCTCAACAACATCCTAATTGAGCTCGATAACTAGATAGCCAATCTCACTCTAGATAGAAACAAACCGCTCTAATGGAAGTACTAAGGAATGGGGATGGGATACGAAGGCATACCATAACTCTAAATGGCAGACAGTACTTCCACGAATAAGAACAGTGTACCTGAATTCACTAAAGTGAATCCTTCCTAAAACAATGACACTACCCGAGAACTACATCTATGTGTTGTTCCCGCATCAAACACAATATGGGCAGAAAATTCCGTCCATAGGCAAGGTCTCATAAGACACCTTGATCACTCCTTCACTTATTTATTTAATCATTCATAAATTTTTAAAATGCACACAACACGCAATGGGATAAGAAGCAAACCTGTGATTGGATCTTTTCAGAGGTTTTGACGGTCCAGGCAACTATAAAGTGTAGGCTCTACCCAAATAGCCAAACACTTAGTTAGTGACTAATGGTAAGGAAAGCGAACAAGTTTAACAAGCGGTACCCTAGGTATAGGTAAAAAGATCGGGTAACTTCATGGGCCATGGTAGGATAACCTCTGTACTCATTACTGGCACCACCGAAGCGCAAAAGACGTAAGCGATCGAGGATTTTATATACTTGAACAATCATCACCTTACTCTCCTTTCTAGCCAAAACCAAAACAACTCAGGGTCCTCGGTCTTGATCTGATGAAACGTCCAACAAAAATTATCTCCATCGACTTTCTTGATTCATTACTTGAAACTGACCTTCTATCTGAATAGGTTGATAGTTAAATAATCTGCATGACTTGGTAAACTTCTTCAGTAAAAACGGCTTCTATAGAATTCATGTGAACCTTCACCAACTCCTCATAGCTCTTAAGCTTTATAGTTTGGGTTACTCTAAGATTAATGGCTAAGTCACAATAATACATCTTCATGATCTTTAACTCATCCTCCAAACCATAATGGATAAATCAGATTAACTTGACTTCGAAATCTTGGCGGAAACATCTCACTGTGCGAACTCCATATCGGTCCCATGTTTTGGGTAGAAAACACTCCATCTTGAACTCTTGAAAGAAATCCGCCTAACTTGGACTAACATTTCCCAAATGATGCTTGACGCTTAATCACCAACTTACTGTATCATTCTTGATGATGTATGGTTCCATATCCTTCTTGCAATCTTGTGAACAATGGGCCACGTTAGTTGTTCTGCTCCTAGTGTTGCATTCGAAATCTTCCTCTATACAAAATCTACATCGAATGGTTTAGTACTTGTTGGTGTTGTCCCAACTTCTTTATCTTGTTCACAAACTTCAAGATGTCTTGTTGCAACGGAATGGTGCTGGTGCGTCCATCGTCTTGTACTACTGCTGAACTATCTCCGCCACCAACGTTAAGCTTGAAACAAGTGCTGAATCAATCAGGCTTGTACGTCTCTGGTTCTGGTACGTTTGGGCATAAGCTGGATTGAAATGAGCAGCCGAAAGAATAAGTCATATGAAGTCAGATATTCTGAACCGGATCATCACCAACAACGTCAACTTTGACTTCAATAAAACACGGGCCGAAGATGTAATTGATGTGTCAACTCTTTCTCATATATCTTTGAATATCGATATCCACACTAGAAATTGTAGGAACCGCAGGAAAGCATGATGATACCAACTCCGAGCATGATGGTAGCAAACCCGAGCACGTCGTTAGCTCACCCGAGCATGATGATAATGGATTGAAGCATGACCGGATTGAACCAAAACATGACGATAACAAACCGAATCATGACGGTAGAAAGCTCAATCATGACTGTAGGAATCTCGATCTTGACAGGATCAAAATTGGTAAGTACACTCCACTCCGTCGAGCTTGTCTTGATGCATCTCGTATGAAAGATAACAGTAAGGTAACTACCCATGACTATCTATCCTAAGAGGAAGGAACCAGCCAGCACATCCAAATTATCCTTGCGACTCATTTTGACTCGAAAAACGTTTGAAACAAGTTCCATTCAAGCATCGTATAACCATGCTCTGATACCACCTTTGTGACACCCCCGATCTGGTCTAAGTATAAGTTGACTCGACCAGCCGTGCAACAATCAAACAAGAACATGCACAGCCGATCACTCGTAACTGAAACCAAACCGAGAAGCCACAATGTGTACATAAACGACTAATCCGAAGTTCCCGAAATAAATCCAGGTACCTTAGGCCAACCGCCTAAGTACACATATCCTATTAGGTACAACCCGAGGCTTTACAACCTTAAGAGTAATACCCAATAGTTGGTTTGTCCGGACAAGGACTAATATCATTTGGAACCCGTACTTTAAAAACATTCTTTATACACTATAGACTTATTCATTTAAAAGAATCTTACAAAATCTTATAGATTAACCTCGAGGTTTTCGGTCAACAAACCTTATACATAAAGTATATCAAAACGACTGCAAGGATAATAAAACTACCGCTGGCTAATGCCGTTCCTTCCCGTCCTAGAGTAAAGGTCTCCCACCTACTGGTTACCTTTAAATCCATGAGATTGACTAAGGAATACTAGACTCGAGCTCAAGCTAATCACACTTCACTTCTAGATCACTCTCGGTTCAGAACCATCACAAGGATCCGGCTGATCCGAATACTCTCCTTGGCCATCGGTTTTACTCAACTAATTAAACTTGACTGGTTGTCTCTCTTCAAGCTAACCACGAATTAACCGATCAAAATCAAAGGCTGAAGAACATGGATGATTCTAAACTCTTGGACACCAAACCTTCAGCTCTTAACCACACCAGAACACACTGGATAAAGTCACAGGATGGTGAGAAAGGTTTGTCCATGCTCAATTCTCTTCTCTGATTTTTTTTCTGAATTTTTCAACTAGTTTTTCTCACAAATTTTTCTCTCTTCTTTCTCTCTTTCTCTCTGAATTTTTCTCTGGTTTTCTTGAAGGTTATGAGCGTCCAGAGGAGAGAAGATGGTGTTTTATAACATAAAAAAGTTGCTTCAGGTGAGGGTTTACTTAAACCAAAGAAAGTTGCTGTCCTTTCCCTCCTTTGAAGAAAGATTATTTTGTTTTTATTAAACAAGCAACCAGCTTGTGACTTTCATGTGACTTTAGTGAAGCAAGCAAGCAGGTAGGTGCAGCTCATGTGACTGATTTACTGAGAAAGCAAGCAGAATAGCTGGTGAAGGTATTAGACTGGTCGAAATTTAGTTAAGAAACTTAACGACAATTTCAGACAGTTTTCGACTAAAATTTCTCATCCTTCGAATCTCGTCTTGCTTTCAACTAAGCTTGTCTAGCTTAAATAAAATTCAACCAACATTATTAACACTCTACCAGAACTATCAATGAGAGGCCTTTCGACCACAAGACAGTCTCGTCGAGGAATTAATTCACCGGGTCGACTTTATTTTTAAATCTGATCGACCAACTCCAAACTGGTCGAGCGGAGTTTTTCTCGACCAAAAATTAACTGGCTCGTGAGGGTTATTACACTCTCCCTGGAGTATTACGATCCCAAACCAGGTGAATTTGTGGTTGGTGTTGTGACCTGTGGTTTCTGGTAACGAGAACAAACTTGATGTGAGTATAGTTGCGGATATGGTGGGGATAAAATTCCATTGTAAGACAAAGAATTTGATTATTTGCTTTGTGATTTAAAGTACGTTGCTGAAGAATTCTTGGTTCATGGTAAAATAGGGATTGTTAAGCATGATGATGAAGATGGTGTTTAAGTTGTGTAGTTTGCAAGGCAAGGCATGCATGTGGTGGAGATAGGACAATGATATTTGCAGATGTTTTAGGGAGGACGTTGAGTGGAAGGCATTTGCTTTCTTCTAGACGTTACTTTAGGAGAATAGCTTGGCACCAAGTGAGGTAGGTCTCTTTTTGTTCCTTGATTTCAAGAACTGTTATCGGTTGATGTATCAAGAAGATTCTAATGAAAAGTAGGTTGTTATGTGGCAGACCAAGCAGCTTAATGAGCCCACTGATGTTAAGATAACTGAGTGGAATATCTCTCACCAGAATTGAGGTCGGCTTCACATGTTTGCTTAGAGTTCATGCCATTTTACTGAATTTAATAGTTAGTTTTTTTTGTTTAATCTCAGGGCTTGAGAGGTTCTATATAGTTGAAGGAAAAAGTAAAGCAAGAGCTCTTGTTTTGCTGACTTGCAGTAAGCTTTTTGGTTTCACTGTTTCTAGGATGGAAGCATGATAAGGCAAAACGTCATTCGATTGAAGAGTTTCAGAGATCACAGGAATTGTTTTCAAAATTGATGAACTCGAGATACAAGCCGGACATAGCGAGATGTTGCAAGGATGTGTTGAAAACTGGGTAGTAGTAAGCTATGACAAGACAAATCATTAAAAAATATGGATGGTAAATGATGATGGAAAGACAGATGGAAATGAGGAAAGTTGATGATTGTGTGTGATATCAGTAGATAAATACAAAAGAAACACGTACGTGTTATCCATGTTAAATAGCTGAGTATATCTTGGATCCTTTTTGTATTTAATTCAGCTTGAGTTATATATGTGTTTGTTTTAAGATTTTTAGTGCAAGTTTTTTTCTCTTCTCTGTTATTATTGTAAACTTGTGATGTAATCATCTTTGATAAATAAGTTGGTACAACGTGGGTTTGAGACTTCTTTTGAATGTGGTGTAATATGTTTGAAAATGAATATTAGTTTGAAACTTTGATCAATAAGTACAGTTATTTCTAATAGGTGAAGTAAAAATGGACAGGTCAGCCAATTATTTAAACAATTGTAAAATCTTCCATAACTTTTGTTTAATTAACATCTAAACCAAATACTTTAATACGATTTTATGAATATATTCCATAATTTAATGGTACATTTTGAACAAAAAATATATTTTTGTCAATGGAATATAAAATAAAGATAATTTCTAAAATCATGAACAAAATTTTACCACAAAGTATAAAAATAAACTTACTTTTATTAACAATTAAACCAAATATTTTAAACAATTACATCATATATATTTCATAAATATGTTTTTAACCATGAGTACATTTTGAACTAAAACTATTTGTCAATTTTAAAATCATAAGTTAAAATTTCAAGAAATTTTCTAACGATAGAAAAAAAAACACTGGTAGAGTAGAAGGTAACTTGAATCCCTAAACGGAGCTAAGGAGGCTGAAAAAGATGTTTGAGACATGAAAGAAGAATTATGGAAGGAGACAAAGGGAAACGAAAATGATATTTGATTATTGAGCAAAGTGAAGAAACTTTTGGAGAGGGTGTAGCTTAAGTGGTGGGGGAGGTTAAAGAGTATCAGATATTGATGGTATGTTTCTTTTCTTGAGACGCACGTCTCTTTTTAACATGTTTGGTGTTAATAAGGTTTTGGGTCTGGTTTACAAATGAGTCATATTTCTCATGTCTATCCAAATCTACTGGCAAATTCTGTTAATATTTTATATTAAACATGTATTTTAATATCGATTTGTCAAAGGTTCAAAAGTCATGTGGACAGACCAGTGTTGCGTACTGTTCTTTTTTCATTATTTAGAAAAAAGGTCATGGATCCTGAAATCAGAAAGCATAACGTTAAGACTTTTCAAACATCATATTTAGAAATTCAATTTCATATTGTTTTTTAGAAAAAAAAATTTAGAATATAAGCTTACATAAATTTATAGAATTAAACATTTATAACACTGCATGCAATGTTCTTAACATAAATTCTTTGACATACAAATAAAATAATAGACAAACAAAATAAATGAATATATAAATATAGATTTGTAATAAATAAATATCAACACATTTTTTTTTTTGAATTGTTATGATTTGTCAGCTACCAAAATTGCAAAACCTTCCAAATTCTATTCAAAATAACTATTTTCAAAATTTGCTCAAATAAAATGATCTGTGTTCGTATATTATATTTTTAACCTTTAACACATAGTCTCTTTGTTTAATATTAGATGATGTTTTACATCGGTGAACATATATTAAAAAATCTACTATTTTAGAAAGTAATATTGAAATATAATTTAGATATAGTTTCACCAATTAAAAATGTAAATATTAAATTTATAATTAATTACACTATTTTTAGTAATGTAAAGTTATTTAGATACTTGAAAACATCGTCTGATGTTAAATAACAAAAACATTTATAAAACATCATGATTAGTAAATCACCTGAAACTGAGGGAACAGTAAAGATGTGTCAAAATAATTTTTAACTCAAGTGAAAATGATTTATAGCCATTGTGTTAGAAGTCTCCATTATGAGTGGCTGATGAGATATATTTCAAACCTTACGGTATTCAAGAAAAAAGGAACGTAAGTACTTATAAAAGTCAACCCAAAACAATTAGACCTTTTTAATTTTTAAAATGGTTAAATTGTAAATATTATTTGTTCGTAACAAAACATATATAAATGATGTGATTGGTTAATCAATAGAGTAAAAAGGTGGAAAAGAAAAGTGAAAGTAGGATGAAACAAAACCATGCCGTTGGCGTTAACTTTTCCACTTCATCCAAGGTGAGATAAACTTTACTCTACTTTATTCTTATTTTTGGAGTATGGAAGAATGAGAGTAAACCAGTTGAAGCTGAAAAGATTTTTCATCTTTTTCACTTTACACTAATTATACCATACAGTCAGACTCAAAATCTCATAATAATAAGTTTAAAATTTACAGAAAATTATTAATACATAAACAACTAATTTGGTTAGTTGTACAAAAAAAACCTTCTAAATGCCTAATAATGATTAAATCTACCTTCATCTTTAATATTTTAACATTAATCTGAGATAGCTAATAGTACTACTAATTTTTGTGAACATTATTTATAAAAAAAAATAAATTGAGGTTTCTGTTTATGCGTCTATGAAAAAACTTAAAACTGAAAAATACAAAGGGATAGTTAGAAAGAATGAATTGTTAGGAAATATTTACATGCATTATAATTTTAAATATATTTTCTAAATAAATTTTTTCATTTTATTATACACCTATTTCATTTTAAATCATTAAGAGTATAACTATCTTACACTGTCAAGTAATTAAATTTTATTTAGAATTAGCATGAACGAAACACTCTAATAACATGATCTTGCTGGATTGTCAACCCAATTTTAATTTTTATGTTAAAAACAAACAACAATTTCACTTTAAAAAAAAAAACAATTTCATCTAAAACAGTTTTTGCATTTCCACTATCATATAGCTATTTATATGGGACAAAGAAGTGAAAGTTTTAGATAATTATAAAGCATACAGATTTAAATACAAAAATATTAAATTATCATGTACGATATTTTAAATTATTGAAAAATAGATATATTGTTTGCTTTAATACCAACAACACGATTATACTTCAACAGTTCCAATGTAATAGAGAAATTGCTTTTAATACCACAAATTAGATATAACTTTCCACAAATACAATTAATCAAAAATATCCTAACATTTGAGTTTAAGATTTAATGACAAATATTTGGGGTTTATTATTTAAAGGATGGAATTGGGTAAACGTCCATAAATAATTCTTACATATTTAAAAATGATTATGAGGGTTAGTTTAGTTTTTATTACAAATTTAAGGTATTTATGGAGAATTATTCTTTAAATATATTTTAATATAGTATCAATTCTATGGTAAAATTAGAATTTCCCCTTAACATTATTAGAAGAACCAGAAAAAATATGCAAAACTAAAATAAAGTATGAAACACAGTGCTCACCATGTTAAAGAAATCACAATTAAAAATACCCCAAACTACTTTATTATTATGTTAGAGATACTATAGTATTTCTGATCAAATATTATGTAAAACTACCTTCAAATATAATATAAATTAAAATAGTGAAAATTATTGTATCTAATCTGCACGTAGCGCGGAGAAAAGATCTAGTAATATTATAAAACCTAAGTTAGCTAAGAATTGGTCCTTAATTAAGGATTATAAGGATTTGGTCCTTAGAAACGTGGCATCGTGCCATTGGGTCGGTGGAAATTTTAATTTCACATGTTTTAAAATTTAATGTTTTATCTTTATGTAATCATGTATCTTTATATTTAATCATGTAATAAATAAATATTTAATGGAGTTAAATCTATTTAATATTCACAAAAATTTTAAAATTTAATATTTTATCTTTATATTTTATTGTATCTTTATATTTAATCAATAAATAAAAATTTTAGTTTCACATGTTTTAAAATTTAATATTTTTTAGTTCCTAAAAACTCCAAATTGGAGAACACCATTGGACATACAATTTTGATTAGAGTCCTTAACTATTCAAATCAAAAAGAATTTTTTTTTAAAAAGTTTAATAATGCTAAAGACTCTAATGGTGGTGACAATAAAGATTTCGATTTTACATATAAGAATCTATATATATTTTGTGTTAACAATTTTGATTTTACATATAAGAATCTATATATATTTTAGCCTTTTAGGCAATGTCTAAAAATTTGAAGCGCATCAAGAGAATTTTTCCCCACCCATCCAAACCTTGGAAAATACTTGATTCGAAACCGAACAAAAATATACAAGTATTTAACTGGGTTTAAAATTTTTCTACCAAAAACAAAAACCCAAAAAAACTGACACGAATAGATCCAAATCAAAAAATAATTGACTCGAATAGATCCGACCAAATAAAAATCAATTTATATCTGATCAAAAATATAAATATCCAAGACTAGTTTATATATTTAATTTATGATTTAGTTGTATTATATATCCAAGCCTTTTGCAATATTTATTATTATTTTTGTAATATTTTCATGTAAAATTTTAAATGGCAAATTTAGAGTTTAAACTGCCTAACCGATTATTAATATTTTTTTTGGTTATTTTTAGAACTTTCGATAAATATGATGAATTAGCTAATTTTGATGAAGTTTTGGTAATTTGAGTTTTTCGATTCTAAATACTTGAACCCGGCTCGTTACAGACCCAGAAAATTATAAATATTTTATAGGCATTTTAATTATAGATCTTAACCAATCCGTATACGAAAGGAACCGATCCGAATCCAAACCAAAAATTTCCAAATATCTAATTGGATCCAAGTGTCTAGTATCCGAAAGATACGGACTTGAAAAGAACCGATCTGAACCCGACCCAAAATCTCGAATCCCCATGCCTAAGCATCAACAGTCGAGTGGTCTGTGAAAAGATTTGATCGTTAAGGGTTATTTTATCACCTGGAATAAATCTAACATTAGTCGGTATGATTATCGCGTTGTTTGGTCCAAATTCATTCAAAGTTCCGCTATTGTTTGTTTGAAACACTGTCTCAATTTAAATCGATTCTATCGTTTTTTTGGAAATAGTTGTTGAGCTTGTCAAGTCTTATGTAATTGTTTTATAGAAATATAGTTTCTCTTAGTTAACTGATTATTTTTTCTTTTTCATAGAGTTTGATAGCGAATGTTAAAGAAGAATTGAGGTTGAAATATGTTGTATTTGATTGCCAGATTATTAATAAGCTTCATCCCTCTTACCACTTAAAGATACATTATAAAACATACCTTTAATGTTACTTTATTTGAGCTCTTTTGTTGTGCTATTCTGTTAAATTGAAGATTGATTCATTGGTTTTATGTGTTACATATTCTTGTATGATTTCGATAATGAAATCTATTCCAAAACTGTATTCTAAATTTATATTAATTCAACTCTAATATTTTTTAGAGAAAAAATACTAATTAACATTGATTCATTGAAGATACAAATATAGTTTTACTTCTCCTTCCTTAGACCTTTCTTTTCAATGATTATTTGATGGACAACAATCCAATCATCTATACTATTAAAATAAAAGTCATGACTTCGTCACGTGTGATATTTCATATTGGACCATTTCTAAAAAAGTCATAACATTTAATTGTCTTATTATTTATTTTATTAATAAGAAAAAATAATTGTTGGCTATCTGAAGTATTAACTATCACATGGCTAGCATGCATATTAAACTAATACTTTTTTGTTTATTTTTATGAACTAATGAAATCCTCACGGTTCTATATATCTAATCTAGCTAAACGAAATATATGTTATGCATGACAACATCACCAAATTAATGATATTATGTAGTTAACATCATGATCTAAATTTAATTAATTCAAAAAGTGACATAGACGTCAGAGACATTAACTAAGTTTAATTCTCCCGTTAATCAATTAAATATGACTCATCTAACCAAAATTTAACTAAAATTTGATCCAACACGATAAAAATAAAAATCCAAAAATTAGTTAAATTATAATCTGGTTGGTCAGATTTTAATTGATGAATGAGAGAATTAAATGGAGTTAATGTCTCAGACGTCCATGTCACTTTTTGGATTAATGCAATTAAGCTTGTGATGTTAACTCCATAACATCATTAAGTTGAGGGATGTTGTCATATATAACATATACTTCATGTAGCTAGATATACATTTGTTCAGTCTGCATGACCAGCCATGTGGTGGTTAATAGTCCATGTAGCTAGCAATCATTTTTCCTTCTAATAAACACTATCTTGAATATATATTATGGTCTTCATTAATAGCTTTTATATCTTCTTATAAATATTAATTAATCATGAAACTATACCTAGTTGGTTCTCTTTGTTGTTGTACAATTCCCTCTAGGAAAGGAAAATCGTCACTACACTTAAGTTCTATCCAATCACGAAGTGAAGAAGAGACGCATAGGATTGAAAGGTGATGATCCCATCAGATTGCTCCATAGCTTTTATGTATCGGGTGTGTCCCATCACTATCATGGCAAAACTGCTAAGAGTCGTCGATGCTGTTTGTTCCCCAATGTCATCACCACAATCTGAATGCAATCTGAGCTGCCACTGCACTAATTGAAGAACATTTAGGTAACGTTCTAGATCTCATTAGTTGCTTTATTTGTCTATAATGTAAGTTTGATGCAGTAACTTCTATGGCAACCTAATGACAATATCAATTATAACTATTGTAATCCGCAACTAAATGTTACTCTTTGTTTTCTTCAACCTAATGTAACTCTTACTTTTCATTTAATGATCTCAAATTACTCACATTTTTAAATTAGATACTTGGATATCCACTCGAAAAATATGTTACTAATATTTTTATTGTTGCAGTAACTCTGATCTCATCTTCGTATTGTATATTTCTTTTGTTCATCTCAGTGTTGGGATAATTGTAACTAAAATGGTAGTACATGAAAACACAAGAATGACAAGCATCATCTTTAACGATGCAACAAATTTTCTTACTTGATATATAAAGATATAAGTATCATTTAACCCTTATCTGACGTCATCTAAAGGTTCGTCTTGCTTGATAATAAATAATTGAGCTTGTGTAGTTCCCACTAAGTCGAGTTGACTTTCAAACTGTCACATTATTGTCATTTTTTGAGCTTTCTTTTTGGTTTTTGTTTTGAGCTGTCCACTAAAATTGTACCTGAAATAAGTGAATTTTTTTTTTAAATATTATCATATATATTTTATGGAGGGTTTTGTTAATCGTTGATTTTCATGTAGATGTTGCTCATCTTACCAGAAAATATAAATGTAACATATTGTTTTGATTTTATAAGCTATATTCATGTTATATTATCCAACGTCTCGAATACTTATTGAGGCTTTTCTTTCTTTCTTTTATTACTATGTATAGGTTACAACGATCTTCAGCTTCACTGAAGATAATCAAAGCACTGAAGATATCTTAAGTTTACCCTAAGAAGTAGTAGTTTTTTGCCACTGGAAAGGTACTTAGATTCATTCAGCTTATATTAATGTAGCAAAACTACAAAATTGTTCCTATAGATCCTCTGCCTTAACAAAAATTTCTTAAGCATGATTTTCTTATAGAGAATCTAACAAGCGAAGCACCGATATACACTTTAAGAGAAGGAAACAAACCTCCAATTTATTTGGTTCTTCACTTGTGAGTCTTCTAAAGCTGTAGCAAGAAGGGTTAGAGTCTGATCTTGGATCTGCAAGTTAGTTAATTCTTAGTCTGCAGTCATGTTGTGTTCTAGTCATTTTATTTAGATATTCTTAAGAGTTTTATTGTTAGAAATTTTTCTTTGAAAAGGTTTGACTAAATCAAGCATATATGTAGTTTAACGTCAATCTTTTTGGCAAATTTCACATATATTTATTAGAGAAAGTGCATTTTTTCTTCTCAATGTCGTGTGGGAGAAAGAAACTCAAACATTTTCGTTCATACAAAAATATTATGTTTACTATTATATTGATACATCCTTTCACATAACAACTACGTTAAAATTGACGATAGGATACAATTTTATATATGTGTTATGACATGCACATAAGCATCAAAACTTTTATTCTTCAAATATCAATCTATATATAATAACAAACTGATTTTTTGTACTTGCTCACATCATCTTTCTTTCATAGTAAAAAACATTCTAATCTAATGGTCATAATTTTTTTTTTATGAACTGACGGTCGTATAATAATTTTGCTGATATCATCAAAAAAATATAATTGGCAACTCTTCATTGAACATTTATATTTTTAAACAATACATAATTTAAGAATCATACATTTTCATTATCTAAACAACACTTCTGTGGACATACATGCCTTTTTATAATTTTTAGAAAAAAATTCTTTTTAACCAACACATCCCTTAAAAGACATACCTTTTCATTATTTAAACAACACATCTAATCCAATGGTCATAATTTTTTTTATGATCTAAGGATCATATAATACTTTTGCTGAAGTCATCAAAAATTTACATTTGGCAACTCTTCATTGAACATTTTATCTTTTTAAATAATACATCCTTTAAGAATCATACATTTTCATTATCTAAACAACACATCCTTGGACATACATACCTTTTTATAATTCTCAGAACAATTATCTTTTTTTTTTAAACGCATCCCTTGAAAAAAATACCTTTCATTATTTACACAATACATCATATGACAAACAAACATTTTTGTAATTATATTAGATTTTTAAAAATCTGAAGAATTACAATGTGTTGGTCATAATTGGCTTTTTTTTATCTAATGGTCTTAAAATATTTTTTTGTTTGAAAGCATTATTTGATCGTAACTCTTCTTTGAAAAGTTTCCTTTTCAAACAACACATGTACCTTTTCAGGAACTATATATTGAAGTTCTTATAGCAGAATTATTCTTACATCTTGTTTCTTATTCTTTCATCTTTTTTATTATTGTTCAGGTATGCTTTTTGGTATCTTCTTCTAAATTTATAGATGGAAAAGTCAACAATGATGATGATGACTATAGATTAACAATAACAACTCCCAAGTGTTCGTTATTGAATTGTTGATATATTACCATCCTTTCTTTCAAAGTCACAATTGTTGATCTCTCCGCGTCCATTTCTTTCGAATCTATTACCCTTTTTGGATTTAACTATTGCTATTTCCGGTAGTGGTTTATGCTGACTGCAATTGGGCTCCTCTTTTAATTGCATTAAAGTGGAGAGATGAAGAGATGGAAGGCTTGAAGGATAATATCAATGAGATAACAATGCAACTTGCGACCATTGCCGACTGAATAGTGATGGCTAGATTGGTAGAGGATAGAAAAAATAGGTGTGTTAGGATTAATAGTAATATAATCAAATGAAACCAAACGTAATGGTTTAACGTTGTTAAGAAAAAGTAAAAAAACAATTGTCGAACCGAAAAAGCCTTTACGGCATCATATGATTCTAGTGATTCAAATAATTATTAAACACTCGTTAAAGTGTATCGGTATCATTATGATGCCGTACTAACGAGATTACGAGACTGTACGTTCCCGAACGTCTTAGAAAATAAATCATGAACACCCTTTAAAACGGTTTAATCTGTATATGCATATTTTATTATACAAAAAATTAAAATATGAAAAAAATTAAAATATGCATATTAAGAATTCTGTGTTTATTTGTTTTATTCCTTTGCTAAAGTGATGTTAAGTTGAATATTGTATATACAACTTATAATTTTTATGTTGTTTTGTTGAAACACTTGAATTACAGAAAATGTCAGGTCTTCAAAAAAACTAATTCCAATAGTTTTGTTACACATGAGAAATTTATGTTACCAAAATTTTATAATGAGTAAGGTGAAAATAGTTTTATGAATTTAATAAATTTTCCATATTGAAGTAAAAAAATTTAATTTAAGTTTTTATTGCAGGACTATCCTTAAAAACAAGTGACACAAGTAATAATTAACTTTATTTGATTTAATATACATATATTTTTTAATCATTTGCATTTTATATTAAATATTAATAATCCTTTCTTCATTATTTGCACAGATTGTGTTGATATGGTTTTGGATATAAAACGAGCTGATAAAATTGAGAAACAAACATATATATTGAAATTGTCTAAAGGTTTGTTTAATTTTTTTGTTCATATTTATCTATTAAAAGATTATTCAATCAATAGTTTTTATTAGATTCGCGAAAACGAAAATATGATCAATATAAAGAAACACACAGAGGTATTAATGAATTATTTGTTGATATTTTTAGAATGTTAGAAAATATATTGGATGTGTTTTATGTAAAGTAATTTATTTTAACGTGATTAAAAACTAAATTTAATGATTTAAATATTATTAAAATTTTAGTTCACTAATAATAAAATTTTAATAATTGTAAAATTGATATGGAGGCAATGATCAAAATTAAAACAAAAACAACTAATGTGTTGCTGTGATTGTAATGCTCTAGTATGGTTTGATGAAAGTACTGAAAAAGATCGAATAACCAAACGTCCGTTACTTACTATATTTTGTAAACAAGGACGCATTAAATTACTCAAGATTCATGATCCGCCAGTAGTATTGAAAAATTTGTTATGTGATCCTTCATTTAGGAAAAATATTAGAGTTTTCAATTCTTTATTGTCTATGTGTTCTATGGGTGGTGACATAGATTAGTCAATACTAAACTATGGTGGTCCTTTTTGCTTTAAGGTTCATGGTAAAAATTATCATAGTATAGGATCACTTTTACCACTTGATGATAGGAGACCCAAATTTCTACAAATGTATATATTCGACACATCTAATGGAATAAAAAATAGACTTTAAATCATGAACCGAGAAGGAAAAGAATCAGTAGATACACAAATATTATCATCACTAATAAAAATGCTCGATGAAAATAATGTCCTGGCAACGATTTTTAGAAAAGCTAGAGACAAATATGAAAGTGGTGATACAGCGGAATTGAAAATGCATATGGTAGGATATGATAAATGGAAAAAGACAATATGCATTACCATCAGCCGATGAAATAGCTTGATTAATAATTGGAGATTTTTCTTCAGCTATGGATGAATGGGATGTTTTAGTTCAACATAAAACTGGTAATTTGCTAAGAATTTTGGCTACTCATCCACTATATATGTCGTTGTAGTATCCCTTATTATTTCCATATGGAGAAATTGGATTTTATGATGGAATACCATATGTCCAAAAATCACAATCAAATCAAAGTAATAGTTTTTTTTTTAAATTACAGAATAATATATATATCGTATCCAGAAAATAAATACCGAAGCATATACTATTACCCGTAGCGGTAGATTATTTCATCAATATGTAGTAGATGCTTTTACTTCTATTGAAGCAAGTCGTCTTACATTTACTAAACTTAATCAAAAATCAATAAGAGATGATGTATATAATAATGTAGAAAAATGCTCTATCTAGAAGAGATCATGACTCCATAAGTCCGAGAAAAAGAATTGTATTGTCATCATCAGTTACAGGTAATCCAAGATATATGGCTGAAAAATATCAAGATGCAATGGCACTTTTTTGTTGTTATGGAAATCCTGTTTTGTTTATTACAATGATTGCCAATCCCAAATGAACTAATTAATGGCACTTTTTCGTTGTTATAGATGAATACTTAAAAGTATCTGGTGATAGTTCAGCTAATGATAGGTTTGATATTGAATCATGGGTGTTTCAATTAAAAGTGAACCAATTAATGTTTTTGATTAAAAAAAGTTTTTCTTTTGACCAATCAGTGGAGGCATGTATATAATTATTTATTGTCAATATCATTTTAAAAGTATGTTTTACAGATTATTTGTTGTTACTAATGTTTTTTTATTTATGCAGTCGTTTATACAATAGAATTTCAAAAAATGAGGACTTCATGACACACATATTCTAATTTGGTTAAAAATTGGGCGTGAGAATGTATGTTCTAATGACATTTATAAATTTGTCTCAGCTGAATTGCAATTAATGATCATGAAGCTTATAAATTAGTGGAGCAACATATGATGCATGATCCATGTGGAATCGATAAGCCAAAAAATTCTTGTCTGGAAAATGGTATTTGCACAAAAATATCCTCAGCCGTTTTGCATATCTTCATGCCTTGATGATAAAGAATACATTAATTATAAACGTAGGGATTTATTGTCCAGCTATATAAGGTATATAAGTAATGGGAACAGACTCAACACTATATGGCCCCACATTCATACATGCCCCTTTAAAGACATTATAAAACGAGATATAAAATTATGTTTCTCATTGGCATATATAAAATTATAAACGTAGGAATTTATTGTCCAGCTATGTTAGAATAATCTTTTTCACAGCGACCAGGCTGATGAGTAGCACCTGTTGTACCCATCTTATGTCCCAAAGGAAACTTCCATTTATCAAACTTTGCTTTAAGATGTCGGTATGTTCCAGCAAGTTTACCACAATCGATTTGAGGTATATCAGTAGTGGGAACAAACACAATACCATATGGCCCCACATTTATACCTGCCCCAGTAAAGACATTATAAAACAAGATGTAAAATTATGTTTATCATTGGCATATACAAAATTATTAAAAAATTTAAAATTTATAAATTATGAATATGGTCGGACATTCATACTTGCCCCAGTAAAAGCATTAGTAACATGTCTTTCATTGTCCATGCCAGGACCAGAAGGATTGTCACAAGTGATATCAGCACCTCGCCTATTGTTGGCATCATCATCAACATGAAGAGGACATTCCTTCTCATCATGTGTCAACATTCCACACAAAAGGCAGAAAGTTTTTAAGTCGATCATAAAGAAAAGAAAGTGTAAAAATCTCACCAATACCAAACTGATAATTATGTTTGAAAAGCAAAGGGTTGTCAATGTAATAGTTGACCAAGACCCACACACAATCAGTAAGGATCAAAGAGTCCTCAAATTTAACGTCTACAACTTGAGCAAGTGTGTCTCCAATGAATTCGATTATTGCCCTCGATAGATAATGGGGAGGGATTCCCTTTATCTGAACCCATAACTGAACCATCTTTAAGTTATCCTCAGTGAGGGTGGCATCCCAACGTTTAGTAACGATCATCCAATCAGCAAATAACCAAGGACCTCTACTTAAAACTTTGTTAAGAGCTTCTTCTGTCTTAAATAGAAACTGGAACTTCTTGGTGTTTATAATCCGACCTATGACTTCATCAGTTATGCCCCAAATGCAAGGCATCTGATTTATCAACCCTCTCATTTTTTTTTCTGGGTTAACAAGAACATTAATGATGGAGAAACAATTCAAATACACAGCTTGGGCGCACAATACTGGAGGCAAAACAATAGGCGTTTCATCCAGCCCTAATTCAATATCTTTCAAAAGGAATCGATGATAGTCACTCATCTTGAGAAAACAGAGATCGTAAAAAAGAAGAAGGGTGTGAGAATCAAAGTATATATAAGTTCAGACCATGGCAGTTTAAACTTATAAAATTGGTTAACTACCTTAAACCGTTACACAAGATAGAAGAAACCAGTAGACGAAAATTTGTATGAAAAACTAATTTGAGGGATGAAACCACTAACGAAAAGTCACAACCTTAAAGAAAAAACCATGTCCCTTTATTTACAACGCAACTACTTTTTAAATTTTTTATAATGAATAATTATAAAATGAACGGATGCGATCAAAATACAATGGAGCTTTTCATTACTAACAGATACAATGGTTCACCACATTTTCCCTCTATAAAAGGAAAATGAAGACCACTAACTTTTCTTACAAAACAACTTAGATATGGATAGAATCAAACTCCCTTCATATAAGTTTCTAGAAGACATCAAAATGAAACGTGGAGAACAAAAAAATATTTGAAGAGTAATTTGACTATGGGAAGGAAGAAATCCTAAAAATGATAATGAAATTATAAGTCTAAATTTCTTACTATTGGATGAAAATATAATATTTCCAATATTTTTCACTAAAATAACATTTAAAATATATATTTTTAAAATAATAATTCTATAATATAGGAAACAGCCATTATGAGATCAATCTATACTCGTTACATTCATTAATTTTCTATGGAGCTCTTAGAAGGAAAAATATATATCTTCAATGATTTTGAAGTATGGAGGGCTAGTGAACAATATAAAATTTCAGAACATTCATTTCTTATACGGATGAATGGAAATTCAACAATAAATCCGGTACCAGAAAGAAATGTGTTAATAAATTGGGAGAAATATAAGTTATGTGATTATGATCAACTTATGAAAATTGAAGACACGGATTTATATTATGGAAGGTAATTGAATAATCCACCTACACAAAACATTTACAAATTTAAATGCATACTTATTTGAATAATTTTAAATGTAGATATTATTGGTGTTATTGTTGAAGAAAAGATAAATACTAAAGTTACTAGTACATGAAAAAGAAGAATAAACTTAAACCTACAGCTAGAAGGGTTAGTAAAATATTTCATCAATTAGTACTATACATTATAATTAAATATAAAATTAAATTTCTCTATATATATATATAATATTTTTTTGGAGTGTTTACTCGTCTGACTCAAAACTAAACCGAAACATACATAAAACAATAAGAAAATGATCAACTGTTTGTTCTAATGGTTAAAATGAATAACTAGAGAGTTTACTCGCCTGACTCAAAATTCTAATTGCACATATGTTTTCTGCTAAATGTTTTTTACTATCACATTGTTTAAATATTTTAGTAAAGCTGTTACAATAATAATAACTAAATAACATGGGAGGCAATGTTCATATTACTACAGGGGGCAATATGGTAGTTATATACCAAACACAAATGAAAATAAAGTAGCATATGGTATAACTCTGATAATAACAAGTGTAATCCCAAAACTTACTCAGGTGTTCTAAAAAAATATTATATTTCATTTATATAAATTACTTACTTTTAACAATAAATTAAAAACTACTGAATAATAGGATATCTTTCCTTAAACACAACGTCCGCTTTCAAAATATATCAAGATGATCCTTTAGGTACTATTCTATCTTTCAAAAAAAATATAACCTTCTAAAAAAATAGAAATTAATATAAATAATATATAGTACATAAAATAAATTAATTTTGTGGTCAATACAGAATACCTCCGATACAACTGAAGGGTGAAAACAGTTAAAGGAAATCAAATGATAACACTATCAAAATAACAGAAATACTAGACTTCATTGCCACAGATTTGTTTGAGGTAGAGAAAACACTAATTCTCTTACTATTATCTTTGAACTTTCAAATTTCTAATAATCATAATTATATGAAAAAAAAATTCTTGGTACAACATATATTGTAGGAGAAAGAGTTTACCAATGAAGGAAAAATTATTGAAATTAGTTCAAGGAATGGATGGAATTATATATCTTATAATCATTTTGCTAAAATACTTTTTAAAAAAAGATGGAAACCTTATTTGAAAAAAATGCAAAAAAACTAGATATTGTTGACATATTACGGTAATTAAGAACAATTCAAGTTTTTAAATTTACATAACTAACAAAATATTAATACAACATATTTAAATAAGTATAAACTTGAAATTATTGTCGAAGATAATTCAGATACTTCATTATTAACCACATTCAACAAAGACATGACTAGAATTATGGGTAAATCAGCAACATACTTGATTAAATTTCATGTAAATGTAGTACTTATAATAATTAAAATACAAAACTGTATAAAAACTGAGATTTATCATTAGTATATGCAAAAACAATCATATATGATTCAAGTGATAACGCGATTATATCCTTCTTATCAGAAAAACTTATAGGAAAAATTTACAAATTCAATGTTAAAGTCACTTCCTTTAATTATAATTCAAGTTCGGTTGGTTTAACTGTTACAAGAATTTCAGGCACCCCAACTAATATTGAGAAAGTACACAAGTTTGAATCAAATTAAATATTTAAATAAAATTTATTTAATCATTTATGGTATTAATACATAAAACATAAATATTATATTATTATAAAAGAAATTACAAACTTACATTTATATATAACAGCCTATAATAATAAATAAAGCTGTTGAGGAAGCTGGAGGGAAAGAAAAAAATTAATGTTTCTAACCAAATTAAAACAAGAAAATAGATAACATAAAAAAACGAAAGATAGAAAACAAAGCGAAGACGAAGATCTAAATGAAAAGAAATAAGTAACAGAAGAAGTAAAACGACCACAAAGAAAAAGAAAAAAAATGATCGAAGATGATTACATTACTTAATATTACAATGCTACCTAAGAACTATTTAATTTTTAAACACATACATAATATTTGCCCATTCTCAATTGGTATATTATTTAAATGAACAATTTTGTTTGAAACATTTATTTTGATTGTTTAATTACCTATTGTCCCTCTAAATTCAACAACCAATCTGTAGTTAATTTGTTACATATATTTTACATTCTCCTATTTTAACTAATATTTTTCTACTAAAATGAAACAAAATATTAAATATTTTTTAATAGTTATTAAATATATACATTTAATTAATATTAAATATTTTTAGTAAAGAATTCAAAGTGGGTTTGTTTCCTAGATCAACTAATTTTGATACACTTTTTTATTTCTAATTTTTTGTTATATAATAAATAAAAAACATTATCCTATACAAAAATTTTGGTAAACATTTTTTAGGGAATGATTGAACCATTATACAAATTTCTTAAAGTAAAACATTAAAATAGAAAATTACACGTCTTTTCTTCATGTGCGAACGTGCGGAATTGTTTCTTAGCACTATTAAAAGATAATCATCCCTAACATTTACCCGTATAAAACCTTGACATATTACTTAAAATGACATTGCATTGTCAAACAACCTTTTACCTCTCATTAATGGTAAAATAGTTTTTTTTTTTTAATTTCTAGACATGCCTTCCCTTATTATTGGTTTACCCATCCCACATATTTTATTATACACTAAATATGATATATATAGATTTTCAAAATATGAGTTCCATATTGATTGTGATCTTAAAAATAGCCCTGGACTGTTTGTGTATTACACTTCGGTCTTGATTGATAGAGCTGATGGTAAATCAGTAATATTATGATATAGAAGCAGTATGTTGCAAAGGTTGTATGATGTTATTTATGCATTTAACAATGTGATTGGTAAATCAGTAAATGATTCATATATAAAATTATTATAAAAATTAATATATGGTATGTAATTTAATTATTTCAAAATAATATAGATATATTTATATTTATAGTATATAAATATTATTTTATGTCAAAATAGAATTTTTTTTATTTTCATCTTTAAATGTTTTGACAATTAGTTGAACTCGAAAACTTCATTTTGTCAAATTCATATTTTTTTAAAGTACTCTAACTAGGATTTTGTTAAATCATGTTTGCTTTATGTAAGAAACTGTTAGTGAAGGAATTGGAAAGAAAAAAAATATATTTTTATTTCAATGGTAACTGATGACTTTTAACATTTTGATTTCATTGAATCTAAATCTAATTTCGCTTTGCAGTGATAATGTATGTGCTTCTCCCAATGCCTTTGCTTTTCTTCGTTGGATTAGAAAGTGCATCTCTATTCAATGAATCAGACAACAAGTACATATTTCGTATATTGGCCACTATTGTTTGGTTGCTTTTGCGTTTATGGTTAAAGTATATTTTGCAAGAAACACTCTCTAAATCACCTCAAGCAAAAATATTTTATTAATTGTTAATGTAAACACCAAACTCAATCTTGAAATTTTGTTTGCGCTTGCATTTGCATTTTGCAAAGCAACAATAGAGGTCGTTTTAAGTCTTTACATAATCAAAAACTTACATGAATGTTTTCTTATTCAGCTGAATCAATCCAAGAATGTTCTTGACTGGTGCATCAGCAGTTGTAAGCATGCAATGCCCTCTTTTCTAACGCACGCTTGACTCATCTGTTGAGTGCATTAGCCTTTGATTTCTCTTCCTACATTGTCTTATGTTGCCATGATGAGTTACATTTCCATAGGAGATGACAATGACAACGGTTACAACTACATTTAAAAAGGCATACAAATTCACCACATTTTATTTTAAGCTCAAAGTCTCAGCCTTTTTACAATCTACGTGGTTCGATTGATGGTTCATTAAAATGTACCTTTGTAGCGACGAATCACCCAGCTGGATTAGTCATAATTCACAAGACTTGCATGATTAAAGTTTCACAACTTTGAAATTTTTTTGGAGTCAAGTGTATATAGGAAATATGAATGAATGATTTTAAAATGAACATTTTGTATGGTCTGGTTTGGGTTTAAATATGTTTCTCATAATCATTCAACCAAATAAGTCATTCTATTTAGATGCTTTGAAGCGAAATCATCAATCAAAGATTTAACATCTAATTTTTTTAAAAATTGTTCTCAATTGCTATTAAATCTTAACAATGTAAATTTTCTTGTGACATAGATGCTTTTAGGTACTTGAAATGCTTCAAGTTTGAAAATAACAATTCTCCATAATCAATAGTAATAAGAACAGTGAGTAAACTTTTATATGTAGCTTTAGTATTTGCAAAACTATCAAATTCTATAGAAAAAATAAAAAACATCACATACATTTATCTTCTTACTTGATAAAAGTTATTTAAGAATCTTAACCTCAAGAGAAAAATCACATCAATTCACATCGTAGTCAATTTTTCGTTTTAAAACTATTTTCTACAAAATTAAAACATGACTTTAAACTCTCATCACCATAAATCTTCAACTTAGTAGAATCAAATAGCAAACCAAATATAATTTGATATAATGTATTAATGTGTATTGTTCAAATATTTTATCATGTGAACTAATAGAATTTCCTAGACATTATTTACCAAGTGATTTGTACATGTCTCATCATTACAATCACTCTAAGAGAAAACTGTTGACATGGCTTTGGAAAATGTAACATGACACTAACCTAATTGTGACATGTACAATTTTCCTCATAAAGCTCTATATATTAACGTCTAGATTTTCATTAATGTTAATTTTCTATATAAGTATTTATTTTTGGCAAGACTATTAAAATATATTAAAACAAATAACTCATATATTACTATTAAATTAATATATATATATATATATATATATTACATTAATAAAAATAAACTAAATGGTAAATATAATTACAAACTAACTTATATATCATATTTTGTATAAACATAACTTTACACAAATTAATTATAAATCTTCATCAACAAATACAAAATTAAAGAACCACTAATAAAATATTTTTTTGATTGGTAAATGATTAAAATTTTATTTTAATATATAGGTTCATTAGGTTAATTAAAAAATTGATATTTCTTAGTTTAACATATTTTAACTAAAACAAAAAAAAAAAAATTTATTAGAATATATATATATATATATATATATATATATATATATATATTAAAAACTAAATTTATTATAAAATATACTTTTAACTTATTAAAATTTAAATAAAAATCAAATTGAAGTAATTAAACCAAATCAAAATAAATAAGACTACAAAGATATGCTTATGATTTTCTTCAAAGTGTTGAAGTTAAAATATAAAAAGAAATATGTCGAAATACAAATACAAATTTTATTTTAAAATAAAAAAATTTTACATCAAAAATAATTATTTCTGCGCATGGTGCAGAGAAACTCTTAGGGGGGCTTATTGGATCGGTGATTTGGAAGAATTCCAGTATTTATAAATTCTGAAGAGTTTTTAAGAAAATCTGGGATTTGATCAAATCTTTAGAGGGTGATTAGCTGGAATTTAGGAGTTTTGAAAACAAATATATATAACTTCAAATTCCTAATAAATTGACATAAGATTACATTTTCTTTTGGTTCAGTGTAAAATCACTATTTGTGTCGTCCACCACTGTCTCTTCAGAAAATGGTAATTTTCTGAGGCTTAGAATTCTCTTGGATTGCTTGTTCTAGTTAAAGGTGATTGACTTGTTCTAAACGTTCAAAATCTTGAGTGCTTATCATTGTCTTTCTTCTTCAAACCTTCCACCCATATAGCTTCATTACCCTGCAATGTTTCTTTTTGTTTACTTGGACTAAATTATTCTCAGATTCAGTAAAGAAAGCCATATAATTTACAGATAAGAGAATAGCACACAACATAGTTGGTATATGAATGCTTGCATTACCTTTTTTATCAGTCATAATTTCATGGTCTCAGTGTTTGCATCAAAAAAGATATCACCAAGCTCAACATATATCTTACGACCCCAGTTACATGGTCATTGTCATTCTGCAATATCTCCCACTCCTTCTCTATGAAAGTACTACATGGGATATCTGCAGCGTCCTCTTTACCCCAAAACACATTATAAACTCACCAAGTTACCTGATAAAAAAGTATCACGAGAGAGAAAAGCTTTGTATATAACCAGCTAGATACTTCTCTTGTGCAAATATTTTTTTTCTTCTGTTTTTTCATGCTTCTCAGTTTAGTCGTGATGAATGTCCACTTCACCAATTCATTCTTCTTACTCTCTTGAAATTTTCTACTACAAGAGGCTGTAGCTGGAGGTTTCCATGTGCTTTGTTTTGCAAGAGTTTTGGCAACATTGGCTTCAATCTTGACATTGTTGATGCAATCAAAACAATAAAAGCAATGCTATATAAATGACAATAATTCTGGAGAAATGAATTCGATGACCCAATTGGGGTTTCGAAAGATAGATGATGCCAAGCAGATTTGATGCAGAGAAGACGGGGGTCGAGGCAGTCCACAACATTTCCTTCCCAAAGCCTTAAAACGCCGCCGTAAACGCATCACCCACTGCATCTTCTCCATCCGTGCTCTCGAGTATCTTCCATTTCCCATGAGTCTGAAGCACTACAATTCCATAAATCAGAGCATGCACTCAAGTATCCCACAACAGCATGAAGCATCAGAATTCCAAGGACTCATCGAAAAAGAAAAAGCTATTAAAAAGAGCAGCGAACTGTTCTACCTAGAGATGATGAAATAATTGACTTTTTCTAAATACCATCTCTTTAGATGGTATTCATTTCTATTGAATTTCAAGTGTAAAATCTTTTTTCTAATAATCCTAAATATTTATTGATAAATACTATTGATGAAATCCCAATTTTTCAATAAGGGAGGATTTAATAAGATTTATACAAATGATAAGTCCAATAACTATGGATTTGTAAAAAGTTTTATGAATACTAAATCCAATAAGGCAAGATTTGCTAAAAACCCAGAATTCTTTCAAATACCTATTCCAATAAGCCCCACTTAGTGATCTATTATATAAAAAGTAATTGAATCAATGTTTCTTCTATAGATAATACTAGGTTAAGATCCGCGCCTTGCGCGGGATGAACATTATATATATAAATTATTTTATATATTATATGTTTATAACATATTATGACATAATAAATATATATTGAATAATTAAAAAGTCATTATTTACTACTTATATAATTAAATTGGTACGAACATATAAATAAATTTCTTTTC
Source organism: Brassica napus (assembly GCF_020379485.1). NCBI lineage: Eukaryota > Viridiplantae > Streptophyta > Magnoliopsida > Brassicales > Brassicaceae > Brassica > Brassica napus. The sequence goes on from NC_063438.1 coordinate 14,516,473, forward strand.
TATTTGATATGATATATAATTAAATTTAAATGATAGTAACATATATATGGTATATTTTAATATTAATATTTATTAGATGATGCTTTTTGCTCATATTTGTTTTTATCATTTGTATATGTTATAGCAAAAAGTCTAAATTGGTGATAACAAAATTTTTACTGTGGGATTAATGGTTTAAGTAATTTATAATATTTTAAAAAATTAATTTGTCAATATTTTTTCAAATATTTTATCAAAAAAATGTTCAAAGTAAATTTCAAAATTAAGATATTTATACATTTTATATGGCATATAGTTTAGTTTAAAATGATACATATATTTATATATATTTTATTTTTGATACTTATTAAATGAGACTTTCAACTTATATTATTTTTTAATTATTTGTATCATGTCATAACAAAAGTTTTAAATCATAGATCACAAAATTTGAATGTGAAACTTTTAACAGTTTTAGTAATTTATACTCGTTTTTAAAAATTAAAAAAATATAATATATAAATATTTTTTTATTACATGGTTACTATGATTGTTTAATTTATTTTAATATCTTAAAATTAAAAAAATATAATTATAATACACACTTATTTTTATCAAATCTTTATTATTCAAAATCATTAATTGTCATATATACCACATTAGGCAATTCCGTAATCTTATTTAAGAAAATAATGAAACACATTAATAATGTATTTATTGTGGTTTAATAAAAAGCTTATTATATATTTAGATGGACCAACCTATTTCTCTAAGGATTCTAAGAATCATTTTAGTGATGACACGTGGCTACAAAAAAATGTTGCAATGCTTCTCAAATAATATATAGGGGATAGTTTCATTACTATTAATTACCAAACTTCCTTTTTCTTTTGCTTTCATCATAGATCAATGATCCCAGTTTCTCTATATTTTAAAAACAATAAGAAATCAATCCACTTACTACAGTCATTGCAACATCAGTTTGCTATCTTTGACTGTAATTGCTAACTAACCATTTTCACTACATGCAATATGTCAAACTGTAATACTAGATAATATAAATTCAAAACTACTAAGTTTGTTTATTGCTAAAGGTTTTGCTTCACTTTGGATCAAATGATCAATTATCATTTTCACTCATTTCAAATAAAGCTTCTCGTATATCTATAATCTGAACTCTTATGGCTTTAATTCTTTAATCAAATTTTCCCAACATATTGTTGACAACCACTTAAGAGTGAAAATTTCCACCTTTATTTTCAAAATGTTCCCCCATTTTGTATAGAATTATCAAAAAAAAAAGAATATAAATATTGCAGCACACCAAAAAGTATTCACATAATTATTTGCATTATCACGCAAGACCAAATTTAGACTATGACAGACATATAGTGTATAAAATTTCTAGGACTAATATTCAAAAAAAAAGTTATGAACACTTTGTTTATGTTCTTTCCTATTAGATACATTATCATAGTTTTGACCTTTCACTTTATCTAAATCAAGATCTAAAGATTATAATGCATATTTTAACACTTCAAAAGTGAAAAATGAACTTACCTTAGAATAATTGTCATTTTCTCTTGATGGCTAGCATCAGGAGTACAATTCAAAATTACTTAAAATATTCTGCTTCTTTTATTTTTGTAATGATTTTAATTTAATTCTTGAAGTAATCAAAAGAATTAATTCATTTTGAATATCATGACCAATATAATGATGATGATATTACCACTAGTGATATGTAATCCAATAACAATAAACATGTTTTTTTGGTTCTGCATATTGAAGGGTGAATGTGCAATAAATGCAGTCTATCTGCATGACTTTTGTTTTGTTTTTGTTCCGTATTACAATCATACCCTTAGTTAGATACACCACTGTTGATATTTTGTCAAGAATGCAGATCATTAAATAGAAGCATTGAGTTTAATTATTTTTTGTGTATCTAAAGGTTTTAACCAAACATTAGTAATCAAATACACCTTTTGCATTAGAGATATATGAAAATGGAAGAAAAAAATAACAAATTTAAGAGGTGATTGATAAGGGCTTTATGTTTTTGCCTTTATGTTTTGGGCTTTACTCTGTAGATTTATTTGCTGTAACTTCTTTTGTTGTACCTTTGTAAAACACTAGTTTTTCTGCTCTGAAATAAATCTCTCTACAACCATTTTTTTTTGTTTTCTAGAGATTTTTTGCTATATTTTTTTTTTAAGAAAGGAACATTTAATTGGTTGATATATATGGCTCTGAACTAAATTTTGGTTCTCTCGAGCATCTACATCCACAACCAATAACTCTTTTAATCTCTTATTAGCGAGCAAAACTGATTTCTTAAATCATTGTTTAATTCACTTCTCATAGTATTTTTCTTAGTATGTGGCACATATATGTGATAATTTATTTTTCTAAAAAAAAATTATTGACTTTATAATCTTACTTTTGTTGTGTAATCGTTTGTCAAAAAAAAGAGAACTTAAAATTTGATTTAAATAAAATTGACTTTAGAAATTTCAGAACTAAATTAAAGCTTCTATAACCAGTATACTAAAAACACAAAAAAAAAATTGTAACAAAATACACAAACATGAAAATCACAAAAATAAAATTCATTACACAAGAAAATATTAAATTACCTTTAAATGTTAAATCTTAAACAAACAAAAAAATATATAATAATTATATGTATAATTGATTATTTCGTACTTTATTTTTTATTTTAAATGTTTATTTATTTTATATTTAGTTTATTATATAATGATAAATAAAATATATCTGCTTATTGTCTTTTAATGAATATCTTATAGATAGTGATATATTTTGTCACAAAACAATTGTTTTAATTATTAAGGGTATTTTCTGATAAGCTAAAATTTCTAATTTAGTTGTACCTGGAACTGTTACAAAAAAAAAAAAAAAGAATCTACAAATGCCGCTAGCTTTAACAAAATTAGAGTAATGGTTTCAGGTAGTGTAGCCAACCACCCGAAAGATTAGAGAATTCAAAACCACAAATTCGAATACCGACATCAAAAGAAAAACGGATAGCCAACCTGTTATGGTCTTTGGATGCTAATTTTAGGTCGACCACATAAAACAAATAAATTTTAGCATTCACATAACAAACTGGTTTAAATTTGAGGATATTTTTCTTTTTTTGCTTTTTCATTTCATATATACCATGTTTTGTGGTATATAATGTGACCAGGGTTGTTCAAAAAGAAAATAACTATAATGTGACTAGGTAAAAAAGTAGTAACTATGTGGTAGATGCGAAGATATAATAAAAAGTTACTTGCTTCTACCTGGGTCAGAGGGTTCAGTGTAACTGACAACCAAACAAACAAACAATAACATAAAATAACAACAAGACAAAACCCTCGCTTCTCTGTCTCTCTTTCTCCGCCCCTCCCTTCCTTCTGTACCCCCCTCTCTCTCTTAAATATCAGTTTTAACACAAAACCTCATTCTCATTCTCTCTCCTCTGCTTCACCTCTGCTCTTCAAGTTGTACGACATGGCGGCGACAGGTCAAATCTCGACGAGAATGACGGTGGATCGCACTCTGTCCTCCTCCAGGAACGCTGGACTTTCCCTTTCACCATCACCCCAGAGAACGCTAATCGGCGTCGCCGGAAGGTCTGGTATCGCTCACCGTCAACTGTCTCTATCCGTCAGAGCGATTAACACCAATGAAGATAGCCGGAAAGTCAAGGTTTATGCAGAGAATGGCGCTTTCGATTTGGTCAGTAATATTTGCTCCTTCACGTTTCTTGTTTCTCACGCTCCCGTATTGTAACCTAGTGTCGTTAGGATGTGATTTTTTTGTGGTCATTGTAGGGAGTGATGGATCCTTCAGTGGAGCCATATAAATTTGCGGAGCCAAGAACAATTCATAATGATTCGAGGAGGAAAACTAAGATTGTGTGTACCATTGGACCTTCCTCTAGCTCTCGTGAAATGATTTGGAAACTCGCGGAAGCAGGAATGAATGTGGCTCGTTTGAATATGTCTCATGGAGATCATGCTTCTCATCAGATTACTATTGATCTTGTTAAAGAATACAACTCTCTCTTTGTTGACAAAGCCATTGCTATCATGTTGGATACAAAGGTACCATCTTCTTTTTTTTTTGTTTGTCAATAAGAAAAGGTTATTTATTTCTCTGATATGTTTGTGAAGGGTCCTGAGGTTCGAAGTGGGGATGTACCTCAGCCGATCTTCCTTGAAGAGGGTCAAGAGTTTAATTTTACCATCAAGAGAGGTGTCTCCATGAAAGACACCGTCAGTGTCAACTATGATGATTTTGTTAACGATGTCGAAGTTGGAGACATACTTTTGGTCGATGGTAAGCTCTCTTTGTGGCTATTGGAATCATTGTTTTAGTTCTAACAAGAAGAGAGGGCTTTCTACTAGGTGGAATGATGTCACTAGCTGTTAAGTCCAAGACGAGCGATTTGGTGAAATGTGTAGTTATTGACGGTGGAGAGCTACAATCTAGACGTCACTTGAATGTTCGAGGAAAGAGTGCTACTCTTCCTTCCATAACAGGTTGATTAGTTTTCACAACCTCCTGCAGCAAGGAAGTTTTGTAATTTCTGAATATTCATTCTCTTGTTGCAGACAAAGATTGGGAAGACATCAAATTTGGAGTGGACAACCAAGTTGATTTCTATGCTGTCTCTTTTGTTAAGGATGCTAAAGTTGTCCATGAGTTGAAAAACTACCTCAAAAGTAACTAAGCATATACTATATATCTTCTACCTCCAATAGCATTGGTGAAATCTCTGTGAAACTAATGAGACTTCCAAAATGTTTTGATAGCCTGCAGTGCGGATATCTCTGTGATTGTGAAAATTGAAAGCGCAGATTCTATAAAGAATCTTCCTTCCATTATATCTGCTTGTGATGGGGTTAGTTGCAGAGTCCTTTTTTATGATATTTTTCCTGAGCTTATATGATTAACGATGCTTTTATCAGGCAATGGTTGCTCGTGGAGATCTTGGAGCTGAACTTCCCATTGAGGAGGTTCCCTTGTTACAGGTAAAATCCAAGACATGGTTTACAAACAAAACATTGCCATAGAGTCTGTTGGTACTTATGCTTTCGTCGTCATGCCATGTTTTAGGAGGAGATAATCACAAGGTGTAGGAACATTCATAAACCAGTGATTGTCGCCACAAACATGCTAGAGAGTATGATTAATCATCCAACACCTACAAGAGCTGAAGTATCTGACATTGCAATTGCAGTGCGCGAAGGAGCAGATGCAATCATGCTTTCTGGTGAAACCGCACACGGAAAGTTCGTAAATCCAACTTAAACCCCTCCCCTTGCCATTCTCATCAACAGAACACTGATCTTGAGATATTCTTATGTCAGGTTTCCTCTGAAAGCTGTTAACGTGATGCATACCGTGGCTTTGAGAACTGAGGCTAGTCTACCTGTTAGAACCTCAGCAATCCGGACCACTGCTTACAAGGTACTCCACACATCAGAAACGTTACGTATGGTTCTTTACTCATATATTTGAGTGTTAATACAGGGTCGCATGGGCCAAATGTTTGCTTTCCATGCTTCTATAATGGCGAATACACTGAACACACCGATCATTGTGTTCACAAGAACTGGATCCATGGCAGTGCTTCTGAGTCACTACCGCCCGTCCTCAACAATTTTCGCCTTCACAAACCAGTATGTGTTTGTTTGTTTGTTTACCTGTCTTTCAGAAAATGTCAACTTTTAATCAGACGTATTGGGTTTTGATTGATATGTTTGGTTCTTACCTTTTAGGAGGAGAATAATGCAAAGGCTGGCTCTTTACCAAGGTGTCATGCCTATATACATGGAGTTTTCTGATGATGCAGAAGATACATATGCCCGTTCCTTGAAACTCCTACAGGTACATTAACCATCTTGTCTTGTCCCTTCTCGTCTATCAACCTTGCAGAAACACTGATCTGTTTTATATATCCTCAGGACGAGAATATGCTCAAGGAAGGACAACATGTAACGCTTGTCCAAAGTGGTGCGCAACCCATTTGGCGTGAAGAATCAACACATCTCATACAAGTCCGTAAGATTAAGATAGGTTGATGTTTTTCACTACTTGAGCTTCTATATCCCTGACTTTATTTTTCTTACACGATTTGATCTAATATTGTTTTAAGTCACTCACAGTGAAACCATATATATTTGTTTTAAGTTCTTGAACCACATGACTGTAAAAACAAAACAGTCTTTTCGATGAAAAAGACTAATCCGATTCAGCCTTTTTATTTATCAATCAGTTTGTTTGTTACATTGAAAAAAAAAACCGAAAACCAAACACACATTCAGTTAGACTCTAGAATCCTTCATTGGCTCCTCGTAGTCATCACTGTCATCATCACTCACCATGTCTTGCATCTCATCTTTCGCTTCTAGTTTTATACATTTGTACCATCTCGCACATGCAATGTACACCACCAGGTCAATGCTGGTCAACGCAGCCAGGAGGAAATAGAATCTGTCCAAGTGACCTTTGTTGAGGTTCCTTGGAATCCAACCAGGCATGTGATCCTCTGTAGAGATCTTCACCACCATTGTCACCAACAAGCTACTCACAAAGTTCCCCATGGACATTGACATCATACACAGAGCGCTCCCAAAGCTCTTTAGTCCGTCTGGTGTCTGCGCGTTGAAGAACTCAAGCTGACCAACATACATGAACACTTCTGATGCTCCGATGAGCGAGTATTGTGGAACCTGTAATCAGGAGATACATTGTCAGGACTTAAAGAGTTTCCTCTTTAGGACTGTGTTGGGCAGTGTTTCATTACCTGCCAGAAGATGCTTAGTGAGCTTGAGCCATCACAGTGAGTGCAACTCTTGTCTGCGTATTTAAGTCTAAAGCATTCAACAACCCCGGCTGCAACCATAGCTAAGATAGCAATCACAAGCCCGATTCCCATCCTGTGAAGCTCGGTGATTCCTTTTGTTCCATCCTTCTTCTTGAATCTGTTGGCTAGTGGCTCGAGAACTCTGCGGTATATGAATATGAACAAGGCAACGCTAAGGATGTCGAAGCTGGACATACTTGCTGGAGGGATTTTGAAATCAGAGACAGTGGTCTTCATCGCTGCGCCTTGCTCCACAAAGAGAGAGGCCATTTGGGTGAAGACGACCGAGTAGATGATAGTGCAGAGCCAAATGGGCATCAGTCTAAGAATACACTTGACTTCCTCAACTTGTGTCACCGGACAAAGCCTCCACGGATTCACTCCGCCTTGTTTCTTGTCGTCAAGATCTCTTGCTGTGATGTACGCGGCTCTGTCCAAGAACCTACAAGTCGGAAACAGAAACATGTTAGAACACTTGCATGACACTGTGAAAACCGCGGTTTTTTGGCAACGTACTTGAATTCATCAGTATGAACTATCCTCCTCCCTGTATCTCCTGAAGCATTCTTCCCTTGTCTATCTTCATCATACATCTCCTCCCTCCCTCTGGAAGGCGCCTCCATAGATGATTTCTTCGTTGCAGCCACCAAAACTTGGCAAAACCTCGAAAGAGGGTTCCCTGTAGGCTTGAAGTTTCGGTATCTCGGAGTTCCAAGGAGGAAAAGAATCAAAGCCAAGATGGCAGAGCCAGTAGACGCCCAAAACCCGAGTGCCCACATCCCCTCGTCTTCAAAATATCCCAAGATTGTGTTGGAAAAGAGCGAGCCGAGGTTTAAAGCAAGGTAGAAGTAGCTGAAGAAGGCGATCTTTGAGTACCCTTCTTTAGGATGCTCTTCATCGAACTGATCAGCTCCAAACGTTGCAATGTTCGGTTGGTAACCCCCATTCCCCAATGCGATCAAGTAGATTGATAGGTAGAACATTGTGATCTCCATCGTTGAATGTGTACCGCAAGGCGTGACTTCATCCCCGCAACCTTTTGGTCTGATCAAGAACATGTATGATGATAGCGAGAGCGATGAAAGTCCCTGCGTTTTTACATTCCAAGAAAGTGTTATAATCAGCTTAAATTGTCAAACCTTACACTTTAACACACAACACCATATATGCTGTAATTGATGTCACTTACGATGACAAAAATGACTTGGAAGATAGCACAAGTCTTGTAACGACCCCAGTAAGAATCGCTGAGAAACGCTCCGACCAATGAGAAGATGTAAACAGTTCCTGTCCATTTGCTAACGTTGTTCGCTGCGTCTGCGTTGTTCTGCTGCAAAACGCGAGTTAGGAACAGCACTAGATTCACTCCAACTCCAAAGAATGCCAGCGTCGCCAACCCCTGGTTCACTGTTAAATCGGTTCAATTAACATAATTCGGTTAGAAACTGGTTTAGTAAGTTAACCAAAATTATTTATATTGGTAATAATGTTAACCCAAGTTATTGATTTGAAAGGAACCTGAACTATTGAAAGAATGGTAATGATTGTGAATGATTGAAACTATGTTCCGTGTTCGTCAAGATGATGTTAACATTTACTTGGTTGGATGGTATCTAATGACTACTCTATAGTAGTTCCACCTTCTAACGAAATTTAAATTTTCTGTGATAGTGAAATTTCACATGCGAATAACAAATCGGTAACCAATAATCTTGTGATTTTTTATTAAAACTATTAGGTGGTTCTACTAACTTAAGCACACTAGAAAAGAAGACCAACCAAAAAATCCCAAACTGTATTTTGTATTATAGAAAGATATTTATGATTTTTTATTTATATAGAGAAATGTTGAGTTGGTGCAAATATTTTAAAACATTTACTCATTATAATTCAATATTGTTATATAAGTTAAATCTGAAAAATGTTAGGAGTAAAGAGGATTTATGTTTTGCAAATAAAATGTAACGACGTGAACGTGGCATAAGCTACTGTCATGGAAAGACGGGATGGGTAATTACGTGTAAGGCAACGTTATTCCACTAACACAGCCTTTCTTTGCACTATATTAATATATTATATATTAGTGTCGTCTTCCTCAAACTTACTTTTATTTCTTTTTTTGGTTAAATTTTAGGATAACTTACAACTCTAAAAGTTTTCAGTTTTAGTTATTATAAAATGACAAACTAAATTCGTATCACTAAAACACTCAATCAATCATTCCATCTATTACATCATTTTTGCTGCGTTTATATTATTTTCAGAAAATGATCGAAAAGCATTAAAAGTAACCATAGTTTTAGATTTAAAATAAATATTTTCACCGTTTTATGTGTATAAGTGATAAATAAATAAATATATGCATATCATGTGGTTGGTGATTTTAACCACGACATGCAGGCTACGTTTGAACACATGGATATGTCTTGACACGTTCACGTAAAACTCGAAGTTTTTCTTTGAACATAACGTAAAACTCGAAGTTTAATTAAAAAAACTAGTAGAAGTTAACTTTTAATGATTTTTGGTTGGTTCTGTTGTCACTTTCCTAGTTTCTGATAACTTATTACCTCAAAGATAAGTACGCATGTCAATCAATCTACACACTTTTAGATATAGATTATATCATAACATATTTATACGTTACATATAGGACGTGATGAACCAGAAAATGTACAAAGAAGCTGTAAAGTATTCAAGACAATATTGTCTTGTTTGATAGTCCTTTTTTTGTTTTATGGTCGTTTTTGCTTTCGATTTAAATCGTGATTAGAGAAGAGAGACATACCGAGAATGATGATACCAGCAACCCATTTGCCTGAGTTAGAACGGATAGAGGGACGACCATAGTAATCCACAGTTCCATCTCTTGTTTCTTCTTCTTCTTCTTTCTTCATCATCATCTGCATTTTCATTTATATCAATTTATTACTTGACAAAATATTATATCATTTTATATATTAAACATAGATCGAAAGATGCATATGTATGTTTAACCCTCTGGTAGTATCTATTATCTACCACTTTTTGCCATGGTGATATGGAGAAGATTCATAAGTTCGATATTTTTTTTTTGTTTGGTAAAAGATAAGTTCGATAGTTTTTTGTATTTCCATCTTTTTCTAGTTTCAATTTTAATTTGAATCTGTATTTTGACGTGATTATTATAGAATCACACCTCCTTTTTTTTTTTTGCATTGCCACGTATTCTCGTGTCGTAGGCACAGTTTCTTAGATTCTTTGGATTTATTCTCGACTTTAATTTGCAGCACAAAAAAGAGACTGTTACGAAGATGATTAGCTATTATCGAGCTTAATTAAAAGCTTGTCGATTAAAACAAGAGTTTGAAGGAAAAAAAATAAAATAAAAGAAAAGATGTTGAGCTAAACGCATTTTGCACATAAAGATTGCGACTGTCGATTGCATTAAGCATGCCCTTTTGATATGCTCTTCTTGAGCCACCAAAGAAAAGTTATACTATTAATTACCTTCTTTTCTAATTCATTTTAAGCACATATGTAATTCAAGAAACAAGAACCTTAATCATATAAACAAAATCTTATAAGGAAGAAAAGTGAAGGCCCATTAAATTCAAACTCTGAGTAAGCAAAAGAAACAACTGAAGATATATAAAAGCTTATAAATTAAAGTACTTACATCTTTGTTATATATCCCTAGGCAAGACATTTTTGATGATATTGGATTATATGTGTTTTTGTAAGAGAATAATAACGAAATAGATTTTTGGTGTTTTTCTCAAGTGATAAGGAGAGAATGATAACAAAGGACGAATTGAAGAAGGAAGAAGCAGAAAGAAAGTTCAGGCTTGGATGCTGTAGAGAAGAGGGGATTGAGAATAAATAGAGGTTTGGAAGATGATTTGAACGGTCCTGATTTTACATGGGACACTCACATGCCCAATACCTATATTAATTATATTTCCTATACAATAATACAGTCATATAAGCACGATGGCAAAAAAAAAGAGAACTCTAAAGCATATTTCATTATAAGTAACATAAAAAATTTCCTATTCTCCAATTTGTTTTTGTTTTTGTTTTGTTGCTGAGAGAAACATCTTGGGCTTTCGAAGCTTCGAGCCAAGAATGAGTGCCGTAGGGATGGATCTTTGGGTTTAAATTCGTGTTCGGTTTAGGTAAGATTCGATTCCGTTTATATGGGTCTAAGGATTTTTAATCAATTTTGGTTCATGTTCGATTTGATTCGGTTTTAGTTCATTTTGGTTTCTTTTGGTTTGTTTTTAGTTCGGCTTTGTATTTGTTCGATTTTATTTAGTTTTGTTTGTCTTTGTTTAGTTCAGCCGAGTTGATTTTTAAGTTAAGTTCTAGTTTATATTAAAAAATATAATTTATAAAAATAAATCATCATTTGACACTAAAAAAATATTTTTTTCATATTTAAACGAAAATCTAAACATCACAATAAAAATATACAAGATATAATCCACTAATTTTATATTATTATCTTCAAACCTAATATTAATATAATAGATAATTTTTTTTGGTTTTGATGTTAATGTATAAGATTTATCTTATTTTAGTTGTATTTTGGCTATTCATTTATACGTAAAATTTACCAAAATATGTTAAAGTTTTTAAATTAAATATTTTAAATCTTAATATTATTAGTACATTTAGTTAATCTAATTAAAGCAACATTTTAGTTTTTTGGTTCGATTCAATTTAAAACTAAACCAAACCAAACCGTTTGAATTGATAAATTTTTTAACTAAATGAGTTTTCATATATTTTGTTTTGGTTTGCATTTGGCTAAATTATTTTGGTTTGATTTGGTTTACTCAGCAAAGGTGGAGGGCAGTCAAGAGAGTAAAGAGAAATATAATGCAAAACTATATATCAAAAATAAAGGGACATTACACTAAAGAAGTCTGTATGAATTGAAAATTTTGAAGTTTCAACCAGAGCAATGCTATTACAAAGGTTTTCAAAATTGAGTATATATACATATATATCTTTTTGTGTGCACCAATTGAGTAAATATCTCACTCTATACTCATGTAAAAATATCTCAAAATTTATAAAAAATACTTGTGTTTTTTTGTATAGGTATCTCAATATTTATACTAGCTTAATTATGTATAATTTATTTTCTTGATTAGAGTGAAAGATTCATTTTTGAAAATCTTTCCGATCTTTTTTTTTTTTGGCAGCATCTGATCTTTCCGATCTTAAGATGATGATATTAGCTAAATATAATTAAGTATCGTGGTTGTTATAAAAGATTGCCATTCAAAATAATGAAATTTTACACCTTCTATTTAAAATTAAACGTGTTGGTGATTATTTTTCAAACAAGTTATTATTTCAGGTTTTGAATGTAAATTTTTTAAATATTGTACAATTTCATCTCAATGCATTTTCCTTTTAGAAATAATAGTTTTTCATATATTTTCCTAATGTATGTAGGAAAAAATTAAACAATATCGATTATATTTCATTTTTTCAAAAAAAAAAAATATCGATTATATTTCACTTGATTAATAAATATACATTGCAATACAGAAAATATCTTATAGGAAATTTTGTATAAAAATGAAAATATAATCTACATTATAATAATGAGGCATTTTGCCACTCCTCAATATGCCACGTCAGCATTTTGTGGATCCCACTTTTAAAAAGTGTGAGAAAAGTATCAAATTCATGGTTCAAATCCAGATTATAGAGATATAAACACCAACATTTATACCACTAAACTAAAGGGTACATTATACATTGATGGCCGAAATTAATATATATTTATGAAGATCGGAAGTCCTTGCTTCTTCGGCTTCCTTCTGAGGGTCGGGCCTATAAGTGTATTATAGGTTTTATTTTTAAATGAAATTCATCACATTATATGAAAAAAGGCTCAAGTTTGCAACAATTATAGTTTTTTCATATTGTAAATTGTCATCGTTTAACATGAGTTAGGATTCTTTTCATCATTGTCCCAGACAAGTCTGAGTTACAGAGTTGCGCCGTGTGTCTATTCGTAATCTATTTTTTCATTAGTGAACTCTTCATCTCCCCATCTTAAATCACTTGATCATAAATGTTCCTGATTTGTAGTCCCTCCATAAACCCTATATATATATATATATGATTCTCATCATTGATGAACCCAATCTATATCTCTACAAAAGTAATTGTTTTCTCGTAGCTTTAACCATCTTCTAGAAAATGTCTATCTTTGCCTCTCCAGTTCCTCAAACCGACGTCCCCGGCGTCCGTCACTCACCTTCGAGTCTCTCCGTCTTGGTCGTAGTAGTCAGAGCATAGCCTCTGGCCTTCTCCACTTTTGGGATTCCCTGAACTTCAAGAAAGACAATGAGATTATGAGAATCACAATTCTCTTCCTTGATGAAAATGTAAGTTAATCTTCGATCTATCCCATTTATTTAACATAATTATTTTTAATTGATTTCCTGATTCTTTTTTTGAATAATATTATTTACAGATTCCGTGATTCATGGTTTTATTCTCGTTGGACGTGCTAATCACTACAGGCTATCTTTGAAAGCCGGTTCCATTGTGAAAGTCGTTCGTTTTGGGGTTGTTAGGTGCTCAAGCATGTACAAGATAACTGATCATCCATTCTTCATTCGTTTCATCTCACCAACCATTATCGATGAAGTCATCACGGGTGCTCCTGAGATCAATCTTCAGTCATGATTAGACTGTTAGACAATCTCCAAGTGATTGCGAACACAAACCTAAAACTCCTATGTATATTATCATATTGCATCTATGTTTATATTATGTTTTGATATCATAACTGATATTTAAACTCGCAGATGTGGTTTGATAAATCTGTTCTATCCAGGGCTATGACCTCACCAAAGAAACAACTCGAGTCGTTATCCGTCTCTTCATTGATCCGTAAGAAATAATTAACACACAATTCCCTTTATATTGCTGTATATATTGTGCTAACATCAATAATTAAAAATATTTCCTACCCAAGATCTTTGGCCGTCTATTTATCTTCATTACTTATCAAACTAATTTTACACAAACTTTTATTTTGCAGTTTAAAAGAAACCACAACAGCCCAAATAATTAAAACACCAAAAATTAGAATCTCAAAAAGACGAATTATTAATGATCACCTTTTTTTTTTCTAATCGTACAAATAAACCTAAAACAAATATACCAAACAAATCACATCTACTAAACTCAACGACACAATACATTGAGTCAGCATAAAAAATACAAACTACACGTCTAGATATTTAACAATTTACAAACTTACTTTCGCAGATGCTTACGAAGATGATGAAGACGACAACCAAAATGAGTGAAATTACCTAAACAAAAAATTAAAGTAAGTTACGAACTCTGATAAATACAACTAACAATGATTTTTGTTTACATATTACACATCAAATAAAAGAGAAACAACCACAACCACACCAGGAGATACAAGAGACAATCCCGACATACACAAAAGCGGCAACAACATCTCCACCTACTTACTCCTCTTGTCTTATGAAAATAGCTTACATGCCCAATGTCAACAGGCCAATGCTATTGTCTTCTTATGAGAAATACATAAATTCGTTTAAAACCCATTAAGACCTAAATATTCAAAATTATCACTCATTTTATAGTTATTTCTACAAGTCTTCACATATTTGGTTTAGATGTCCGGTAAAAGCAACAAGTTTAAAACTAAAAAAACATATAAAAAACATAATAAGAATAATAAAAATTATTACTTAATACACACAACTTACACAATTAAACTGGAAAAAAAATATCCAGAAACAAAAGGTACTTTCAACAATCTTAATATATTTATGTACTCTCAATAGTACAAGAAAAAAATTAAAAAGATAAACAAACAATAAGTCTCAGTGACACACGAAGCAACACCACAAACTATGTCAATCACATGACTAACACAGGTTAGTCATTCATAAGTGAAGAAAAATGCATACACAGTTCATCATCACAACTTTAACCTTATAATAATAAAAAACTTGAAAAACAATGATCAACTCAAAACTCAAAATTCACAACTACAATAACCCTAGCAAATATTAAGATGAAACAAGAACTCTGTTCACAACTCTGCGTTTACGCGGGAACAATGCCCCTAGTTATCAACAATACTAAGGTAAGAAAATGACCTTTTTAAAAAAAATATAGCATTTAAAGCAAAAAGAGATGAAGGGGAGTAAAACGATATAACTAACAATTTTTTGTTTGAAATGAATAGTTTTTACTATTAATAATTTAGTAGATATTTGTACAAAAATAGAGATAAAAAGGCAAGAAAATCTAGTATAAAAAAATATAATATGTGTCTAGAGTGTTTGTTGTTTTCTTTCTTTTTTTTTTTTGTCAAAAAACGGCTATTCTATTACTGAAACATGAGATGGTCTGGGTAGTCATACCGGAATAGAACAACCAATAAAACAAAGAGATCTATGAAAAAATCGAGCATTCCTAGCTAAAGAATCAGCAATTTCATTCTGTGTTCTTGGCACGTAGGTGATCTTGAAATCCGAATAACACATGAGGATGATTTGAATGGCTTCCAGCTCCAATAAAAAGTTTGGCCAGGCTTGGGGTTCCTTTATCATAGCTATCAGGTCCTTGCAATCTGTACCAAAGTGTTGGCAGTTTGAATGTTGAAGCATGCTTTCCAATGCCCATTTCAATGCTTCCAATTCCGAGTGTAGTGCTGTCTCCCGCCTCCTTAAATTCCGTGTTCCCATAAGTTGGATCGTTCCCGTGTTATCCTTCCATACCTATCCAATTCCACTGAAAAGATCTGTGGATGTCCAAGAGCCATCCACCATGCACATATTATTCAAGCTTAAGGCTTGTACCACTTCAGTGTTTGGTGCCTGAGGGGGTTTAGGTATAGACTCCTTAGCATTATACCAAGCCTGACATTCACTTTCTGCATACCTGACCAGTTCTAGAGGATCCCTGTTAATCTCCCTGAATAGCTTATCATTCCTCGCCTTCAATAGTGTTTGTTGTTTTCACCTTCTTCCCTTTTAGTTGTTTTCATCTTCTACAATTGATCTGGTCTTTATTGTTCAAAATCATGTTTAATATCTCTATTTATTTCGTTAATTTGTTATTTATCGATATTTTATTCGGTGGATTTGAACATTTCGAATCAAAACACTTTATTCCTTATTTTGAATTAAATTTGTCCCTTTGAGTATTTTCATTCGGTTTGACCCCATAAGTTTGCATATATTGTTATTATGCAAGATTCTAAATTAGTTTTTTTTACTATTTACATTCAGAATTCAAATATACGTTTTACCTCATTTATGGACATCTGATTTTCTTCTTATTAGGGTTAAATACTTAAGCCAAATTTATGCCCCCAACAAATCTATGTTATTGGAATGCTTAATTTTTAGGTTATATTGTTTTATACCTTTATAAATAGTTAATGATCATAAGGTCATCATCTTATACAAAAATTTAACCACCTAACATTGTGATAAGTGATCTTCTGAGATCTACATTTAAAATTTCTACTGACAAATAAGTATAGGGCTGGGCAAATAAACCGAACCCGAAAATTCGAACCGAACCCGATCCGATAAAAATGAATTCGAACCGAACCCGACATAAATACCGAATAAATCTTGTTTTTTGGTATTTGGGTTATGGGTATTATCCGAAACGAACCCGAACTTAAATGGATATCCGACAGAACCCGAAACATTTAAAATCACAAAAAGAACTTCTGCCAAATATGATCTTAATTCTTAATATGTATCCAAAATACTTTAAGATATTATTGAACTTCTAAAATAATTATCTATTACATGAAGGTTGATGGTGGAATGTGGCGATTGAAGCCTGAAGTTATAGATTTTGGTTTTTTTTTCATTGAATAATGTTTCTCATTTCATGAGAACTTAGTTTTTGTTTTATGGTTTCATTTATCTGGTTTTCTTTCTATCACTAACTATGTTTATCTTTTGCTTGATTTTGAATGATCACCTTTGATGTTTTTTCTTATTTTTGAATCGATGTTACTTATATTTTGGCTATTGTAATATGTACAAATCATGTATTTTAAATCCGAAGAACCGATTTCACGGATGTTTTAGTTACAAAATATGTACAAATCAGGTATTTTAAAACCGAAGAACCGATTGGGACCCAAACCTGAAAGTACAATAGGCTATATCGGTTCTTTGAAGATTTACTAACCCCAATCCGAACCCGATAGAACCCGAACCGGACTTTTATATAATCCGAATGAGACTGATTTTGATAAACCCAAAAAACCAAAACCCGAATGGATAAAACTGAAACCCGATTAGGACCCCGAATGCCCATGCCTAAATAAGCATGTCTAAACAAACTAATTAAAGCAAGCTTGCCTTCACTTTTTTTTTCTTTGTTTAATTCATTATCTAGCGAACTTTTTTTTGTTAATGTTACTTTAAATCAATGACATAGACAATAAATACCTATTTAAAAATATATTAATAATAAAACAAAAAACGGAGATAAAGATCCAATTACAAACTGACTCACACAAAATTACACAATTAGACTCTTTATTTTTGTAGCTACGCATGACCCATATCCCCGGCGCGTTTTGATAGACCTAATCAAGTATCATCACATATTAAATACCGTTCTCTACCTTTAGCGATAACCACAGAAAGGAGAAATTTATCTCATTTCATCGGATGCTGGAGTCTTTTCGTGTTGTCTCTGGAGTAGCTAGTACCCGATGAGTTTGTCTAAGTTCATAATCTTACCATCACTGAAGCAAGACGTAAAATAATTTAAGTAGGACCAAGATACACTAACCAAAACGTGCAGTCCATGACTTGTCAGTAAACACTCACATCGCACGGCAAAGACTGGAGGGGGACATGGAACCTGATCTGGACTCCTTAACCTAACATCAAGAGAAAAAAAACGGGCACGAGTCAACTGTTACATCAAAACCTGCTAACTCTTGGACTTGCAAAAATGTTAGCAATACAACACTACCATGAGCACCAACTGGCAGCTCACGTCACTGGGATGCGCCGAACCGCCGAATGAAGTCACCGACGGACAAAGGACCCAGGTGAAAAACTGAACCACAACGAACCCCGCCGGAAGCCGCCTTTGGGAACCAAAGGACAGTTAGTTTAAGTTATCTAAGGTGGAGATCCAGTGACAATGAATCCACCAAGCACTAAAACCACACGAGCTTAACATCGAAGACCTTGCCGACAAAGAGCTAAGATGTGGCCTGAAGAGGAAGGGCGATTGAAGAGATCAGACAACACCGCCTCGGAGAATCCACAGACGACCATACCCGACACCATGCCAGAGTCCACGGGCCACTGCCCAAAGCATAAACACATGCCAGCACCGCTGACTAAGCCTGCCTCAGAGCATAGGGAACTCCAAAGCACCCTTGACAGTTTTGGAGCAACCGTGTCTCGCCAAGACGCTTAGGCAGAGACAACAGAACCACATCCACTGCTACGATGCTACAAGCCAGAAAAAAAGCAGCCAAGATACCTCTAACCAGAAAGTAGCAAAAGACGAGCATCCTCCTCCACATGGCATTGATTCTCCAAGAATCTTTAGAGACCGCCTGTAATACCCTAAAAACCATCTCCGCCAACAGAAACTGCTATAACCACCGTGCTAATCCTCCAGATCTAGCTAAACCTGCGCCGAAGACGAACCTCCTCTCGAGTGGAGATGCCACCAGACGATCTACCTAGATCAGAACAACAAGCAGGACTATTAAGAGAAAGCGGACGCGAAGTAGAAAATGAATAGGAAAGAAAAGGAGAGGATGAATATAGATCTAATCAGCTTTTGGGGTTTTAGATCGTGGAGAATGAGAGAAAAATTATTTTTCTTTCATTAAATTTATTTTTCTTTTCTTATATTTCATTTAATTGTCCATTCTTCCTCGTGTGGATAGGAATGTCAACCAAGGACCTGGACCACAGGCTTGGGGCGGGGCGGTAATGGGCCGAGGAATTGTAATCCCGTAAAATAGCGGGCCTTGCGGGTTGGTACTTTGCGGGATTGGGCTTAATGCGGGATGGCCTAAGTTGATCCGCGGTTAACCTAGTGTCCCGCACCTTCTTCCTTCTCATTTCATCCACCACCTGAAGAAACAAAGGAGAGAGAGACAGAGAGAGAGACAGAGAGAGAGACAGAGAGAGAGAGAGAGAGAGAGAGAGAGAGAGAGAGAGAGAGAGAGAGAGAGAGAGAGAGAGAGAGAGAGAGAGAGAGAGAGAGAGAGAGAGAGAGAGAGAGAGAGAGAGAGAGAAAGAGTAAAAAATGACTCGCCGACACAATAAAGAGAGCTCCAGCGACATAGATAAGCTTTGGTTCTTCCATCTCGGCTTCTAAACTTCAAAGATCAAACATGCATATACAGAGATAAGTTGTTCATCTCGGCTTCTAAGTTTTGCATGTTCTGTTTTGAAGTTTCTTAATCCATCAAACTCTTTACCAAAGCGGCTTATAGTGTACTCTTGTATATCATGTGCAGGTTCTCTTCTTCGATCCACCACCGGAGCAAAGATGATTCTTAGATCCACCGCTGGAGCTTCCATTCGTTTAAGATCCACAACCGGAGCTTCCATTCAACTTGTACCTTACGACGCTGCAACCTCCGAGGGTATGATTCGCTTCCCTTTTTCCTAGTTATACATGCATGTAAATAAAATGACAAAGAGTCTATTGTAGATCAACCATGCATGTACTCGATGACCAAGAAGACTAAATAGATCTTATGTGTGTTGTCTCTGCTTGTCGTTAGTTGTTTGATGTTGCTAACTGATAAGTATGATGTTCTGTCTATTGTAGATCGACCATGCATGTACTTCATTGATCCGTTTGTGTGTGATGATTAGTTACAATTGTCTGTCTCGGTTAGCTTGATCTTTAATTACTTGTTGTATCTATTTGTGATCCACTTGCATTATTTGTCTTAACTCGATTCATTCTATGATATGTATTTTGTTTTTGTAGGTGAACCAGGAGGAGGCTGGTAATCACTGTGAAGGCCGGTGTACGCTCAAAACGATATAGCATGTTATAGTGTTGACTTGATTTATGTGTTGAGCGCACACCGGCTTGCCAGTGATTACCAGCCGGCGTTTACTTGTTTAAGAAAAGAAGATACTAGAGAGAACTAGCTGAAAGCTTTGTAAGTTGTTACTACTATGAATTTGTATGCTTCTAATATGATATTAAGTATCTGATGAGTCTTTTGTCTTTTTGTTGTTGTATGTTTCGAGGTGATGGAGTGATTGTGAACAAGACTCAACTGGTTCATCTTCTTTTCCGCTGCAGTGAACATGTATGGTGTAATGTCTCTAATGTTTAGTTTTTTTTTGCGTCTCTGTTAGCTTATTTATGTTTAGTTACTTGTTGTTAGAAGTTGAGATTACTTGTCTTTACTAGTTCAGCGGAATTTTAGCCGGGTAGCTGATGAAAAATCATTCAAAGGAATGAAGGATGATTGTAAATTAGCTACGCTGCATATTCCCTGCGAAGTTAAGACAAGACTCTCGATCGAGTCTCTGATATGTTAAATGTTTTGAGCCGTTTGTTTATAAAACTCTCTCTCTGTTAGCTTAGATTCTTGTTGTTTCGATTACTTGTCTTTACTAGATAAGACAAGACTCTCGATCGAGTCTCTGACTAGTTGCTTGTGCTCTACCACCACCACATACCGATATGAATGTTGCAATTCAGCTCCTTGATTCACTAAAAGAGTGGGGAATTGATAAGAAGGTGTTCTCAGTGACGTTAGATAACACTACCAGTAATGGCTCGATGCAAGATATTATAAAATCGCAGCTGAATTTGAGTGATGCTTTGTTGTGTAGAGGAGAGTTTTTCCATGTCAGATGTGCAGCTCACATTCTTAACCTCATAGTGCAAGATGGGTTGAAGTAATTGGAGACTCTTTGCACAAAGTAAGAGAGAGTGTTAAGTATGTACTATCATCAGAAACACGTGAAATTTGTTTCCAGAAATGTGTCAAGGCTGCGGGTGTAGTAGAAACTAGCGGGCTAATACTGGATGTGCCGACAAGATGGAACTCGACTTACTTTATGCTTAAAAGAGCCATCAAGTACCGTAGAGCATTTATTAAGTTGGAGACATTTGATAAGAAGGGTTATAAAATGGCTCCCACAGCTGAGGAATGGACAAGAGTTGACAATATCTGCTGTTTTCTAGGTCAGTTTGTTGTGATCACAAGCTTGATGTCTGGTACAAACTACCCGACTTCAAACTTGTATATCTATCAGGTTTGGAAAATCCATGATTGGCTTCAAATGAATGAGGAAAGCGAAGATGAGATTGTCAGATACATGGTGCCACCGATGAAAGAGAAGTTCGATAAATATTGGGATGAAGTCAGTGGTGTTTTTGCAATGGCAGCAGTCGATCCAAGGTTTAAGCTTTATATTGTCGAATGTTGTTTGGGAAAGCTTGACATGAGTACACATGATGCAAAGTTAAAGAACTTGCGTGAGAAGCTCAGTATTATGTTTGAGTCATACGACAAAAAATCTAAGAATAACTCACCTTCTACAGAGCCACGTGAGACTGTTTCACAAAAGCTTCTGCAACAGGGTCAATGGGACTATTTGAGAACTACGATGCGAGTGTTTATTCATTTTTTAACCTTTTGTTCATCTCTCTTTTCATTTCTAATTTTCTTTTAAATAACCTTCTTAGGATTTCTTTGCATTTTGCAAAGTCAGTGCCGTTGTGAGTGGAAAAACACCTCTAGAAGCTTATCTTGTTGAACCACCTTTGAACATTAATAATTTTCAGAGCTTGGACATCCTCGATTAGTGGAAAGATAATGTGCATCGGTATGGTGATTTGGCTGCAATGGCATGTGATCTGCTAAGTATTCTAATCACAACAGTGGCTTCGGGTCCTCCTTCAGTATTGGATCCAGAGTTCTTAACAAATACATGAGCCGTCTTCTCCCAAAAAATGTGCAAGCTTTGATATGCACTATGAATTGGATCAAGGGATACGAATCTTATGCACATGATAAATAATTCACATTATTATTTCTTGTAGAGTACCATTATCCTTATTCTTTAATCCTAAGTAAATGAAATTTCTGATATTTACAGATGAAGAAATCGATGGTGATGGTGAAGAAGAGAAAGTACCACCATTTGAGTCCATTGTCAATGGGGAAGATGAAGATGAGGAAGCTTGAATTGTTATCTTGATTTGGCGTTTTTCAATTTTACAATCTGTGTTTTCTTGTTTTAGTTGCTTGGTTTTGTTTTGACTATGATTTGGTGTTTTTCTTTATTTAAATTTGGTTCAGACTTAACATCTCATCTTCTACTTGCACTTTAAGATTTGGTTATGACTCCATATATGTATATGTATAACAATTGATACAGATTCTCATCTCATCTTATACATGCATTATTAGTAGAGAAAATAGATTTCAAAAACTGATATAAAATAAAATTGATTACAAAAACAATATATAACAAATTTGGTACATCTTTAATAGTAGATGCACTTAGATACGTAGTATAGCAGCCTGAAGCGTCCTGGAGCAGATGCATCGTCAAGAAGTGTCATGGAGCAGCCTGAAGCGTCTTGGAGTAGAATGCAGTGTAAAGAAGACTCTTGGTGCACTCTTTGGCGTCCAGCCCGCGGGACAATCTGTAAGGGACTGTGCACTTCGGCGAGGCGGGATTGGGCTGACCTTTTAGAGACAGCAGCCCGCGCGGACCTGACCTACTGTAACCCGCAAAAAGGAGAGCCTTCTGCGGTATGAGACGGGACGGCACAGAACATTCTGTTTGACATTCCTACGTGTGGACAAAAAGCAATATATCAAAATCATTATGATTAATTTCAAACTGGACACTGACACGAGAAACATCCAATTGAATAAAGATGGTACAAGTACATGTTTGATCCAAAAATGGTGTTTATGCTGATAGTGTTTGTTGAATCAATACAATAAAAGAATCTAAGTTGAATGATAAGATTCTTGAGGCTTAGGAGATATTTTGAAATGAAATCAAATGGGAAAAGAACATAAAATAGATTTCATTGATTAAAGGTTCATCACCAAGATGATTACAAAGGTAAAGTGAACCTTAGAATACAAAATCTATATGAAAGTATGTTCTAAAAGTCTAAAAAAAGGAGAAGATCCTTTCTCATAAGGAGGTAGCTCCTTATTTATAGAAAGATGAAGCCTATGGCTTCCTAACAATATGGGTCTAGTTCAATGTTTAATGGGCCTTGAGGAGGATGTAAATCCATCCCCAACAGTAAGTCCCCCAAGTTTGTTGAGAGAGATGGAATCGATCTCTGCGAATTTTACGAATAGGGTTTATTAGACAATGAATTAGACATACTCATGCCTATGACGGTTTAGACGAGTTTATTTCGAACTTGTGCCTAGTAAAAAAGTGAGTTTGCTTTAAACTCGTGCTTAGCGAAAAACGAGTTTACTTGACTCATGCTAAGACAGAAGCGAGTTTACTGAAAACTCGTGCCTAGTGGAAGGAGAGCTTCTGTAAACTCATACCTAGCCAAAGATGAGTGTTTGTAAATTTATTGGTGTAAATTTTACAGCCAAGTTAATTTTAATTAGTTCAATTATTTTCGTGTTGGCTCTTAAAATGGCTAGTCAATATAATTAGTAATCAACAAGCCATACGATTAGCTAGTTGAACTTTTTATCAATAAATCGATTAATTAACCTGTTTAAATTAATTAAAATAGTAGATGATCCGCCGGAGACAATGGTAGCAGCCAAGAATTTTAGTAGAATATCTCATTTGGAATTGGAGATTCTCATTTAGGCTCTATATAGTTTAGGCCTGTTTGTTTCTCCATCTGGATGGACCATTTGGATGAAGATGAGAGTTTTGTTTGTTTAGGCACTAAAAGTGCAATTCATTCAGATTGATCATCCGGATGACTTTTGGAAATTTAGGCTTAATTTTAAAGTCCATTCAGCTGAACCAATTTGGATCATTTGAATGGATATGGTTTATTCAAAATGGTATAATGTCTATTACGCCCCTAATATAATTCACAAATTATAAACCAAAACATAATATCATTTTTGTCACAAACGAAAACTGTCAAAAACTACAAAACTACAAAAACACTTTTTCCCGTGCTAAAAACTACTTTTTCACGCCAAAAACGCCAAAACGCATTTTCCCGCTAAAATTGCAAAAAAATGTTTTCCCTCCAAAATTGAAAAAACGTGTTTTTCCGCAAAAACCGAAAAACAAGTTTTCATGCCAAAATCACAAAAAAAAATGTTTTTGCACCAACATCCAACACCCAAAAATATATTTTCCGCCAAAACACAAAAAACACGTTTTCCCGCCAAAGTTGCAAAATGTGTTTTCCAGCCAAAATTGCAAAAACGTGTTTTTCCGCCAAAACAAAAAAAAACGTGTTTTCCCGCCAAAACCGAAAATTTGTATTTTCCCGCCAAAACCGAAAAATCTCGTTTTCCCGCAAAAACCGTAAAAATGTGTTCCCGCCAAAAACGAGTTTTCCTGCCAAAAACCGCAAAAATGCGTTTTTCCGCCAAACCCGCAAAAACGTGTTTTTCCGCCAAAACCGCAAAAACGCGTTTTCCCGCCAAAACGTGTATTTTCTGCCAAAACCACAAAAACGCTTTTTCTCGCCAAAACCACAAAAACATGTTTTCCCACCAAAACCGCAAAAGCACGTTTTCCGGTCAAAATCGCAAAAACGTGTTTCCCTCCAAAAACGCAAAAAAGTCTTTTCCCGCCAAAAACGTGTTTTCCCGCCAAAACCGCAAAAACGCGTTTTCCCGCCAAAACCGCAAAAACGCGTTTTCCGCCAAAAACGCATTTTTCCGCCAAAACCGCAAAAATGCGTTTCCCGCCAAAACCGCAAAAAAAAACGCGTTTTTTTGCCAAAACCGCAAAAACGCGTTTTCCCGCCAAAACCGCAAAAACGCGTTTTCCCGCCAAAACCGCAAAAACGCGTTTTCCCGCCAAAACCGCAAATATGCGTTTTCCCGCCAAAATCACAAAAAGTGGTTCCCTCCAAAACCACAAAAACGTGTTTTTTCGCCAAAACCGTAAAAACATGTTTTCCCGCTAAAATCGAAAATTTGTATATTTTCGCCAAAACCGAAAAATCTCGTTTTCCCGCCAGAACCGAAAAATCTTGTTTTCCGCCAAAACAGAAAAAAATGTGTTTTCTCGCTAAAACCAAAAAAACTTGTTTTCTTGCCCAAACCGCAAAAAGAAAACTCATTAATTTTGAAATAATTCTAATGTAAATATATTAAACTAAATAATTAAATGTAATATAGTTAAAATTAATATCAAACATATGATTAAATCAAGACAAGAGTATTTTGGTAATTTGTTTACTAAACTCATTTGAATGGAAATGAAAATAAAGAAACAAACATAAGATCCATTTAGATGATTCATCTAGATGAGCTATGTGGATGGACAAACAAACAATCACAAAAATCTAAATGGATCATTTGAATATATCATACAAATGAATCATTTGGATGGAGATGACAAATGGTGAAACAAACGGCCCCCAAGTATATCTTCAAGGCAGAAAAATTGCTCATAGTTTTTGACAGTTTTCGTTTGTGACAAAAATGATATTATGTTTTGGTTTATAATTTGTGAATTATATTAGGGGCGTAATAGACATTATACCATTTTGAATGAACCATATCCATTCAAATGATCCAAATTGGTTCAGCTGAATGGACTTTAAAATTTAAGCCTAAATTTCCAAAAGTCATCCGGATGATCCATCTGAATGAATTGCACTTTTAGTGCCTAAACAAACAAAACTCTCATCTTCATCCAAATGGTCCATCCAGATGGAGAAACAAACAGGTCTATCTCAAAGTTATAGTACTTAAAATGAGACGTAAGCAATGTACAAGTTATATAAATTTATCTATTCATTGCTGATTAGTTTTTGTTATGGCAAATATCTAAAATAGCACTTTTCTAAGTTTATATCAAAAAAATAGCACTCAAAAACTAAAATCACCAAAATAGCATTTTATCTTTTGAAAAATTTAAATTTTTTTATTTTTCAAAATTTGAAATCTTATCCCCAAAACCTCACTTCTCAACTCTAAACCCTAAAACCTAAACTCTAAACCCTAAACCCTAAACCCTAAATTATAAACCCTAAACCCCATCCCTTGAGTGCTATTTTGTGACTTTTGGACTTGAGTGCTAGTTTGGGAACAAAAACTTGATTTAGTGCTATTTTGGTATTTTTCTCTTTTTGTTATATATATATATATATATATTTAAAAAAAAAAAAAAGTTAACTGACTTTCGTATAAATTTATTCTATTAGTTTTTTTATTAACTCTGAGTAATTATGATAAAGATTAAACAAACGACTCTAGTCACTCTAACACCAATAAATATATAAGTTTTATGAGGATACTGTGTAAGAGAGGTTTTGACTTTTTAACAAGCTTAACACTAATAAATATATAAGCTTTCTAACACCATGCACAAACCATGGAGTGTTCCAGGCCTTATTTCCGGTAAGAATCCTCCGTCTGCAGCCGCCGGCGAGCCACCTGACCCTCCGCTTATCCCCCCAGACCCCCCTGACCCAGCATCTTCCCTCTCCCCACACAACTTTCCCTCCTTATCCGATTCAAAGACTGCCCCTCGATCTGCTTCTGCAATCCGTAAAGGGAGTTACCGTTCAACTGTCAATACTGACAAAGCTCTGGCTCCTCAAACTGCCACTGGTTCTGTAAATCTCGATAATACAACCATGGCTACCTCTACTGGTCCCCTTACTGGATCTGCACCACAAACCTCATTTCCACCTGAATCTCAGATCTTGAAATCTCAAAACCTCAAAACCATACCTTCCAAAAATTCTTCACCCATTATCACAAATAAAACGTCTTCCACCCCATCTATACCGCACCCCACTGATGAAACTCAATCACCAATGGAAATCCAACTTGAAACCCAATCAGCACCTGAAACCTACCCACAACTGAAACCTT
This sequence comes from Brassica napus, assembly GCF_020379485.1. Taxonomy (NCBI): domain Eukaryota; kingdom Viridiplantae; phylum Streptophyta; class Magnoliopsida; order Brassicales; family Brassicaceae; genus Brassica; species Brassica napus. The sequence goes on from NC_063438.1 coordinate 14,543,406, forward strand.
ATCCACATCTGACCCACCATGCCTGTTAAACCAGCACCTCTTCCCACTATCCCTCAACCTTCTCTTGTTGAAAAAATCCGTCGAACTGAGAACAAGACCCTGAGAAGATTTGCTCCGACAACCATATCCTCATCAGGAAGACCGCGAGTTGTCATCCCTGATGTTGTGTTCAAGAAGGGAGCTGAGATTCACAAAGACTTCATTATATGCTATTTTAATGGTAGAGCCCCACCCTTCAGTCAAATACAAAGTGTATTCAACCATATGTGGGGAAAAGAAAAAAGATTGGAAATACACAACAACCCCCTTACCCACTCTGCTCTAGTTCGAATACCAAGTGACTACCTTCGACAGAAAATCCTTGAAAAAAGCATATGGTACGTCGGTGACTCCATGTTTCACACGGCTCAGTGGTCTTCCATCCATTCAAAGTCCACGCCCCCATTGAAAGCGATAAAGATCTGGGCTCACATTACTGGCATACCGCTGGACCTGAGGCATGAAGATGGTTATAGCTTGATTGCAGGCTTAATAGGTGAACCGAAAGAAACGGATGATTTTACCAAGAATCTTGTAAGCCTTACCTTATCCAATGTAAAGATCGAAGTTGATCTCTCTCAACCCCTTCCAGCTGTTGTTGAGTTTGAAAGAGAGGATGGTGAAGTGGTTGAAGTCACAGTGACTTACCCTTGGGTGTATGATTTTTAAAGAGATCTCTACTCTGGTTGTGTGTATGTGTGTATAAACTCCAATGGAGAAAGATGAGAGCTTAGTTCTAGGTGATTTAAGAACAGAGATGGGTGAGAGTGTTTAAGTGTTTAAGAGACTAAAGAGAATGAGATTAAGAGACTGAGAGACTAGAGAGAGACTGAGAGAATAAGAGACTGAAGATTAGGGAAGGAGAAGGGAAACCCCCTTACTCACTTAAGTGTTTACAATCGCATATACAAGGCTTTTATATGCCTTTACATTTCACTCATAAACCCTACATCCTAAGGCTGTAAATGATGAATAAAATGAATGGACAGGATGAGAGTAGACAGGTCCTGGTCTTCTTAGTGCAAGCTGGACAGGATAGGCGCGCCTTGACTGAATGGAGGGAGGAGATAGCTTCATTGAATTACACGGCTAGGATGGATCCGTGAGTGACTAAGGCTGTAAAGGTAAAGCTCCTTCCCTTTCCAGCCTGTCTCTTGACTCATCTGATCCTAAGAATATTCCTCTCCTCCCTTAGCTTCCAACGGTCACATTTCTTCAAGCAAGCCACGCCCTAACTTTGCACTTCTCTTCTTTTGAGTTTCCCGGATGTGTGGTCGAGAGGTGTGGTCGTACGGTCGATGGTACGGATCTCCTGTCCGTACCACTCGCCCTATTTATGCCCAATACTCTTCCTCCTTCTTCTGATGATCCACACACCTTCTCTTAGTTGCCCATGTCCGTACGAGGCCGTACACACGCCCTATCTTTGCACCTTGGACCATCTTCTCTCAAACTCTTCCAAACCCTTCTTCTGATCAGTCTAAGTCCCTCCTGGACTTATCTTCACAAGATAACTACTTCAGAACACTTCTGAAGCTTGATTGAACTCTTCTGGACATCTTCTAGAGCTTGCCCTATCATTGTACAAGCTCCATCTTCTCTTCAGTTCAACACTCCCCCTCAAGCTTAACTTTAGGAGATCCTAAGCCAAGCTTGGAACTCTGAAGAGTCTCCCTCATTAAAAACCTTACAACGAAAACCCATTGGGACAAAACCTTGCAAGGGAAAAAGAGTAGAGCTCTCCAAAGCCTAGGGATTGGCCAGTGAGCTCTTGTGCCTTAGAACCAGTGTGGTTGGACACAAGAAGCTCTGGATCACGGCCTAACAGGTGCAGCAACTCTTCACAGCTTTGCGCACACTTCACACTTCACACTTCAGCTTCACCTCTTCATGGAACCGGTTTGAAGTCTCCCCCTCTCAACTGACTTCACAGCCATCTTAGAGAAGCTAGGACACGACCAGATCATCTTCAAAAACACTAGTGAGGCTGATCAACACTTCACACACGGCTTGCCCTCTTCATAGAACTGGTTTGGATCTCCCCCTCTCAACAGACTTCTCAGCCATCTTAGAGAAGCTAGGAACTGACCAGGAACATCTTTAGTGAGGCTCAAGCAATGGTACCTGATACATTATCCCAAAGGTGCATCAGTACCTATCAAAAACAAGAAAATGAATATCCTGCATCACACTTGATGCACACAATCTCACAATTCAATCATAATCATCTTAAGTATCTTTTCAAGCACAAGCAATGAATAAGATGAATGAAAAAGATTGAAAGGAGTTTTAAAAGTCTAAGGGAACTTCCCTTGTGTTTTTGTGAGTTTCCAAACTCTCTCAATGCACCATCTTCCTGGCATCATCAATTGCCAAGGCTGCTCTGAACAGCCTCTTGCCTAGACATGCCACTGACTTGGTCCGGTTGATGATCCTTGTAGAAGCTTTTGCAAAAGACTTGTTACTGACCATGGATCATATGCATTAAGACTCCCCCTCAAGCTTAGAACCGAAACTAGAAGGAGCTAAGCTTGTGATGATCCTATGCATCTCCATGGTCTAATAACTATCATCTTTCATGATAGCTTTCTTCTTGTGAGTTTACTCTCTTCCTTAACCAGGAACTAGGGTGTTTGAATCACCATAGAGAGTCTCACAAGACACACCTCTCATTGCATAATGATCCATGCTACACTTCCTGTAGACTAAGGACTAGATATGTCCAATGGTATTATGCAATGGCTATCTCTCATTGCATACTCAATCACACTACACTTCCTGTAGCTTATGGACTAACATGTCCTAGTGATGATATGCAATGACACAAGACCTTTGTCTCTACATTCTTGGTTGATGGCGAGTTACATGTATCACTTCCCTTGTATACCTAACACCACCAAAACTTAATGCAAGATCAGATCATCCCATTGGGATCAAACCAAGATCATCCATCCTGTTTGATCACCAATGCCACAATAATATATGATACTTGAAACAAGCTAGACAATCAAGACAATCAAGTAAAGACAATCAATTCAGTTTTTTTTTTTTTTTTTAAATGCAACAATAGATGAATGCATTAGGTTACACTAACTATATGAATGAAACAGATTCAATTCAAATGAACACAAGACTAGATGATACTTATGCAATCAAGGCAATAAGCGTGACTCAATTCATGCTTATGCTCACTAGTTCTATCACAGCCAATGATTCAAGTAGCTTAGACATACTTCTAAATGCTTGTAAGACATCACTGATGGATTTAACTATGGCATAGCAACAATCAGAACAGCCTAGTCAAGACAAGTAGATTTCTATCTCTAACAATGACTATGCAAGTTCTAGACACTATATTGACATCCTAGGTTATTATGATTATTAAGTTCTCTAAATTCAATGCAAGCTTTCATCAGTACATTTGCAATTTAGACTCATTTTTAAATGCATTACTACATGAATGCACAATCTTAAAGCATTAGCTATATGAATGCAACAGGTTCAATCCATGATTTATATTAAAGCTATGCACAACAGTTTCAATCAGAACCAATGATGCAAGCAACTTAGACAATTTCTAATTGATGCAAGACTTTCATTGATGGATTAAACATAGGCACTAGCATCAGATAACACTAGGATTGAACTTAGACAGTATGAGATATGCTTATGTATGCAAAATAACTTATCCATCATGATGCAAGTAGCAGAGACATTCTACTCAATTCTACAACACATTCATGATGATTCAAGCTTATGACAACACCCAAGATAATGCAATAACCAGACCATGAGATTCTGGGACTCTAGACATTACTTACTATCAATAAGACAATGCAGCAGCAAAACAATTTCAGTGCAATTAGCCTAGACACTCTACTAGAAGCTATCAACTCTTAATGGATTTAGGGCAAGCACATAGTATAGTCAGGAGATAAACCTATCAAGATATATTAAGATAGATGAGATTAGGTTTACTCCCTTGGTTAAGATGATGAGTAGTGGTTCTCAATGTTACCACTTGAATCCTTACTTCTTCTTCTTCTCTTATTGCAATCACCCTTCTGAATTCACCACTATGATGGAATGCTTGTGGATGCTTCAGCTGCTTCTTCAATCACCTCACAATAGAAGCCGCCTTGATAGAGTAGCCTTCTTCTTCACACAGCCAAGAGTGCTCTGTCTTAGTTTGAGCACCCTCTTGAATAGGCACGCCACTGCCTAGACCCAGTTGGCTTCTTCTTCAGTTACTTGCAATGGTAGTAGGAAGACCAGTAAGCTTCAAGTGGGTTTCACAACCATCTGCGCTTCACCCTTCTTGTAGTAATTCTCCATTGCACACACAATGGACACCATTCTTTCTCTTTAAACTCGGAGTTGATGATGAACTAGGAACACCTTTTGTTGAACCTGAAACATCACTCAAACTCTAGCCAAGATAAGACATAATTGCATTGGGATCAATCCTTGACTTCATCAAGTTTGATCACCAATGTCTCAAGCTTTATAACATTAGATAGAATCAAGACAATGTCAAGTTCTTATCTATGCAAGCAACCATTCTCTAAATACTAAGCAATACCTTATCAGATTCAAGTCAAAGTATTTAGGCAATTTTAATCACTCCTTAATATGCAACTTAGACTTTAATCTAAATGCAACAATACAAGGCAGCAACAAGGCAGTATGCATTAATCTTAATCAGTTTCTAACTCATGAAAGCAAGTATGATTAGATAATATAATCTATCACCTTAACAAGACAGTTTAATTTAGAGCTGACATTAAGCATTTAACCATTTTCCCATAGTATTGATGTCAAATCTTGATTAATAAATTATACAGTTTGATTCCCAATATCACAAGCAATGCAACAGATATACACAAGGCATTATCAAGTTCTATTCTTTGCAAGCTAACTCTCTAAGAACAAGCAAGATCCTAACAGATTCAAGACAAGTTACTTAGGCATTTTTAAAAGCTTCTTTACTCAGCAATTTAGACATGAATCTAATGCCTCAATGGAAGACAGCCACAAGGACTATATGCAACAGCTTTCAACGTAGTTTCAATCCATAATGGTAGCAAATGACGAGCATATTCAATTAATCACCAACAAGCATCCACATATGATTCGTCAGCTAAGCATATAACAATCTTAATCAACCAATACCACGGCATCTTGAAGCTATACGAGACAGATTTCAACAAGTATCATTTATCAATCTTTAAACAATTCTCAGGTTTTCAATACAT